>NC_056743.1:296984193-297284193 GCF_019279795.1 Protopterus annectens
TAGCACTTTTATGCCAGTTAGTGTTCCTGTACTAAAGGCTTTTCATGACATTTGCGAGTTTCAGATTAGAGAACTCTGTTTAAAACCTGTTAAAAATAAGGCATATAATTTAAGCTTCTCTGAGTATAAATCCTTAAAAAGTTTACAACAGTGTAATGACATTATTATAAAACAAGCTGATAAAGGTGGCAAGGCTGTCTTAATGAATCGTGATAATTATTTTTCAGCTGTTTCTCTGCTTTTAAATGATGATACTGCCTTTAAAGTTATCACTAGAACTGATGTAAAAAATTGTATAAGTTATGTGAACATGGTTGTGTATGAGCTGCAGCTTAATAATGACATATTTATTGATCTTTTTAACTATTTTACATTTATATGGGATCCCTAAGATTCATAAATCCCTGGAAAATCCACCCATGAGACCAATTGTCTCTGGAGGTGGTTGGGTTACTGAACCCATATCAGTTTATTTGCATAGGCAATTAGAAGTTTATTTACCTAAATGTAGTTCTATTCTAAAGGATACTTGTGATTTATTGTCAAAGCTACGGATATGGTATAATAATGTAAAAACTGATTTAAATACCAAGAAATATTATTTAGTGACGCTTGATATCATGTCCCTCTTCACAGTTATCCCCAAAGATGTGGGAATAGAACTAATTAGAGAATTTTTGTCTTCTCAACCTAGTCCTGACCATAGGCTCATTAGTAATATCTGTTGCCTTATGGATGTAGTTCTGAGGAACAATGTGTTTATGTTTAATAATACCTTATTTCTTCAGTTAACAGGCGTAGCTATGGGCACATCCGTAGCAAACACGCCAATTTAGTGCTTTACCAATGGGAATGCAATTATTTGTTTAATGCACAAAATCTATTTCTTAGTAACATTAGTTTCTATCAGCGATTTGTAGACGATTGTCTACTAATATGGAATGGTACTTTGGATGATTTGAATATTTTCATTGATTATTTAAATTCTAGTACTAATTTTTTGAAATTTAAAATGGATGTGTCTGATAGCAGCATATGTTTTTTAGATGTCAAACTGCAATTGAATGATGGCATATTAAACACTAGTATTTATAGAAAGGATGTTAGTAATGGAAGATATACATCACAGTAGTATGCATGCCACATGTCTTTAAAGGTGTAGCAAAATCACAATTTATTAGAGCAAGTAGACTAACTACTGATAATACTACATTTGCTTCACAACTTGATAATATGGTAGAGGACTTTTTTTCTAGTGGATATGATATGAATTTATTATCCAAGCTTAAATCTGATGTAATGGAAGCTAGGCAGACATCACTTATACCAACTTTTTTGGAAGATAGGTCAAGCCTCACAGATAGTCAGTGTAATAACACCATTACTCAACATGAAATAAGGTACATCACAACTTTTAATGGTAGGTCAAGTTCAATTAGACAAATTATTAACAGGAACTGGCCCATTCTGATGGCATTGGATGAACTAAAAACTATATTGGGCACCAAGCCACATTTTACATATAAAAATATGAGGACGATTAAAAGTTTACTCTGTTATAAAGATTTTTATAGACCTTGTTATACACAATTGGCTGCTAAAACTGGTACTTTTCCATGTTTTAACTGTGTTGCCTGTGCTTACATCTTAGGGAATGGTAGTGATACTTTCACTCATCCTGCCAATGGACAAGTATTTAATTTTAAAATTACAGCTACTTGTAATACCACTTTTGTGGTTTATTTGGCTACCTGCATTTCATGCAGTTCATTCTACATGGGAAAAACAATACGTAAGCTTAAGGAACGTGTTATAGACCATAATTCTGAAATTAGGAGAAATTGTGACAATAATGCACTATGTAAACATATTAAAACTTGTGGTGAAACACATACATTTAAGTTTAGAGTGATTGATGCTCTATGTCCAAATGAAAGAGGTGGTGATGTCAACAACCGCCTTGTGCTCAAAGAATTTGAATGGATATTGAGATTAGCTGCTGACACTCATCCTGGTTTAAATAGCACTGTCAGTTTAAAACCTGTGTTAGTTAAGCTACGTAATATTGTAAAGTAAATATTTTATACTGTGTATCTACACATCTTTTAATATATTTATATGTATACATCTTTAATTTATAATTTGTTTCCTGTCACATGATTTCATTTGGCTGCTGGTCATGTGATTTTAGACCTGTATTTAAGCTTCTAGAGTTTAGTGTTTGAATGTATTAGTATTGAAGAAGGGTTACGCCGGAAAGCTTTGCTTTTTATTAAACTGGTTTTCTCTACAAGTTTTCTCTTTTGAGTTTGTGTTTTGCAGCTGGTTTTACTTGTGTGTGTGTGTGTGTGGATAGGTCTAATTTCCTTCATCGAATTTACAGTTCACGAGCAATAAATAACCAAATACAGTCAACCGAAAACTCATAAATTTAAAAGTACTCTTCCAAAAATCATATCCCTAAATGGACAACCACTTAAAGTATAAAACAAGAAACAAACACATTCTCCAATATTTTTGCAGGGGGGGCAATCCCTCTGCCCATTATATATACCAACTCTGAGATTGCACTACAGTGACAGCAAGGGTAGCTTTCCCTATCATTGTTGTAGCGCAATCTCTATCTCAAAGCTACAAGCAGCACAAGAATTAACATACCATATCCTGAAGATAGATGACACTGCTGACATATCTGTCATGCTTCAGGACAGGTATGGCATACCAAAAGTCACAAAATGGAAATATAATTTTCCTTCTCCTACTATCAGCAAAACAGTACACATGTCAATTAAATAAACTTTGACATACTGTACTTTTACAAGTAAGAGTTTTTGGCTGACTGAGTTTGGTTATTTACAGTTCGGTGAACTGTAAATTCGAGACAGAAAGTATATATATATATATATATATATATATATATATATATATATATATATATATATATAGATATAGATATGGATTCACTTTATATCCTGAAAATACTGAAATATCGAAATTCAGTATTTCGAAGCTATAAAGTCAAATTTTTGAAACCACGAAAACTCAGAACTGCGAAATTCAAAATCTCGCAAACTGGAGATTTTTAATTTTGTTCTTCTACTGCACACACACACACACACACACACACACACACACACACACACACACACACACACCATCCTCTCTACACACAAACACAAGCTCTCTACTACATAAAAGCAGGGGGGCAAGCCCCCCTGCACCCCCCTACTTAAATATTCTCACTCCGAGGTCGCACTACACACAAACACACACAAAACACCACCACACAAGCTACATTCTCCATGCACACACACATCACAGCAACAAAACACACTGACACACACCACAGCGCCTAACCAAAACCCTTAACACACATACACACACACACATACACACACACACACACACACACACACACACACACACACACACACACACACACACACACGCACACACATACACATACACACACACACTTACCTGAATCCATAACCACAGCAAAACCTTAGAAGCAAGAAATTCAAAACTGCCGGTATTCGAGGTTTTGAATTTCGCGCTTCTGAGCTTTCACTGTTCTCAGGATTCCACTTTATGGGCTCAAAATACTGAATTTCAATATTTCAGTATTTCGAGCTTCTGATGTGAGTCTATAGATATATATATATATATATATATATATATATATATATATATATATAGATATATATATATGTGTTTGCATATCTATCTATATCTATATCTCTATATATATATATCTGTGTGTGTGTGTGTGTGTTTGTATTTTATCTGTATTATATAACTACATGGCTCTTATGGCTCTCCCCTGATATAGTAGCTTTTACTGAAACTTGGCTAAAACCCCATATTCTAGATACCAAAATCATCCCTCCAAGATGCAATATTTTATGAACGGATAGAACCCATACTGTAACTGCTTAACTCCTATTTTTAAACCTGTCCCATCTTTTGGAGGACTGAACTAATTATAGTATCCTTACAAATAAATAACTCCAAACAATTAACCACTGTAGCTCTGTATATTCTACCAGGCCAAAACATTCTAATATTAGAAGACTTTCTTTCGTGAACTACCCAAAACCTAACCAATGAAACTATCATTCTAGGCAGTACAAACATCAAGATCTAATCTCTGACTCACCTATAAATAGCATAAACCTAAATGGCTACACACAACTTATCACCAGCCCTATATGGGTGGAAAATAACCAACAAGGCTCAACCTTAGACTGGATCATAGTTACAGACCCCATAAATATTCAAACACTGGTAGTCTCCCCAACATCCTAAGTGATCATTTGTCAGTATATACTTACAGAGCCCCCATTCATGAAGCCTAACCTCATACCTAGAAAACATCCAGAAATCTGGCTAACATTAAGCAACAAATATTCAGTAATATACTAAAATCTATGAACTGGACCACACTAAAAACATTACCACTTCAACAAATTTCAATAGGCTACATTGTTTCTGAAATTCAAAATCATCAGACACCATTCGGACCCTATTAAAATATATGTTGGATAAAAGGGGTTATCCAGATTTTTTTCTGAATGAAATTTTTCATGAAGTTCATTTAAAGAGAGTTAATAGTCATTGTGCCCATTTATTGGGTTTAAGTAATATTTTTACATTAAGAAACAATGATAAAAATATGGACAGCAAGAATTTTGATAAGGCATTCATTTTGCCCTTAATAGAGATTTCTATGACATCAGAGCTATTGTAGAGAAGAATTGTAGTGTTTTTATGATTGACCCATAATATATTAAAGTGGTGGGGCAAGCCCCCTCCATTGTATATAAGAAGATATTTGTTTGAAAAACCAATTGGAGAGAGAAAATAATTTTAGCCAAGAAGGGAGGATGATAAAATGTGGTCATTGTACATAGTGTAAGTATATTTATGAAGCAAGCAGTGTGCAGCTTGTCAACTCTGGTGTGATAAAACTGCAATAAAAATATTATTGTAGTAAAAAAGCTGTGGTGTATCAGGCTTTGTGTCAAGATTGCATGTGTTTTTATGTGGGGAAGACAAAAAGGAGTTTTAGAAGTTGAATGTATCAGTGTAACTATGATATAAATAAAAAATATTCTAAGAATGCCCTATATAGACATATATGTGAATATGAACAATGTTCTTTTAAATTTGTAGCCATTGATCATGTTGACCTAGGACAGAGTGGGGGGGACTAATTGATGATATTCTTGAGTTAAAAGAATTACAATGGCAGCTTAAGACCAATTCTACTATGGTTCTGGGTCTGAATGATTTGCTTTCCATCAATAGTATGTTGAAATTAAAAGCTGCCTTTGAAATATAAAACTATTTTTTGCAGCCTTATAAACAATATTAGGAATATTATGATTGCCTCTTCTTAGTGGTTCCAGTTGGTATTTTCTTTTCTTTTCTAACTGATTTATTTATTCCTTATGATTCTTTATTTGTTAACTCTTGTTGATGCTGTGCAATTTTTAATTGGTTGCTAATTAGGGGAACTGATCAGTCACCCATTCAGAATGTTTTTCATATGGTATTCAAATTGATTATGTGTATGGGTTGATATTCTGAAGAAGTCTCTTCATTCGATACGAAAGCTTTTAATAAATTTTCACTGAAGTAGTCTCGGCTCGGTTCCTTCCTTTTTGGCTTTTCTTTATCATTGAAAAAATACCTTTTCAACAGTCACATCTGTTCCTGTGCCCAAAATTATAGGCCACCATAAAGAATCACAGTTTTTTTTACCTTCACACTCCCCTCTTCCATTACATCTCCTTATTTCTTTCTTTCTGTTTTCTTAGCACCCTCTTTACCAAATTATATAACTTCTCTCTTTATCTCTTGACTTTTCATCTACTCTTTCAATAAAACTTTTCCCATACCATATTTCCATTTCATACATTTCACCTTCACTTCATCCTATATGCTGCATACTTTGCTGTCTAGCATTCCACTAATTTTCTTTTCCAGTTTAGTGTTGCACTACTGCCTCTTTTTTCCTTCTCTCCAATGCCACTGATCCTAACTACATTGTCAATAAAACTATTTTCTTGCATATATCTATCTTAAATCAGCTGCTAATCTTGGCACGTTGTGCCTTGTTTTTGTATTCTATGTATGTAGCAAATTCTGTAAATACTAATTGAATGCCTGTAGCTACTACTTAACCTACATAATTTGCATTTTATAATTGTTTAATCTCTCATTATGTATTTCTTTTATTACTAGAGCTTTTCACCCTGTGCCTCCACTAAAAATGGGTTCCTGACCTAGTGGACTTTCCCAGTCAACAAATATTATATATATATATATATATATATATATATATATATATATATATATATATAGCTATATATGTATATATATATATATATATATATATATATATATATATATATATATATATATATACTTAATTTCTGAGTGACTTTGGCTACAATAACTTGCATTAGAAGCTGAAGTTAAGTGCAAACTTGCAGTACTGTACTTTATTCTTCTGTTAAGTGCAAACTTGCAGTTTTAAAAGTACTGTATTTTATTTTTTTTTGTTACTTAATTGTTTCACTGAATAGTGTGCTGTGTGGCTCTCTGCTGTAAGAGTGGGTTGTGGTCTTCTCACTTCTTTGTTATCTGATATTTAACTCTTAGCTTAGAGGGTTTCCTCTGTACTTTAAGTGTTGCCACAAAGTTTTAGAATTCATTTTATGCTCAATTTCTGAGTGACTTGGTTGGCTACAATCACCTACATTAGAAGCTGAAGTTAAGTGCAAACTTGTAGTACTGTATTTTATTCTTCTGTTAAGTGCAAACTTGCAGTTTTAAAAGTACTGTATTTTATTTTTTCTGTTACCTAATTGTTTCACTGAATAGTGTGCTGTGTGTCTCTCTGCAGTTAATTTTCCACTCACCCTCCTTGTTCTTGTCATGGTGTTAGTGTTGGTAGCTCTGGAATAGTCTGCCCCTCCTGTAAGTCTGTATTTGAACACTCCTCCTGGGTCCATCTCATTTGCTCACTTAACCGAGTACAGTGAGATCATATTCTGAGTCTAGTGTTCACTCTACCTAATACAGAGAGAAGATTTGAGAAGGCCAACCCACTTAAGTTCTTCGTTCCTCTCTCCTTGCACTTTGCTAACAAAAAAATTGCACTTTATCCATCTACTTTTACTGTATTTGTGTTTCCTCCTACTTTATTTTGCTTTTGCCTCTTCTTAAAAGTACTCAGTTTTATTTATTCTGCTGCAATATATTACTGCTTGGTAGTAGCCTGATTAAATTGTAACTGTTATTCTAAGTCTTTTGGTTTAAGCACTTGGGCTTCATACCAGTTGTTTTACATTAAGAAGGTTTATGGTCTGCACTGTTGTGGCAGGGCAGGTAGCTTACATCCTTCAAAGCTGGGAATTGTTGATTGAAGGCTCAGTGTCTGGTATTCTAAAAGTGTATTAGTTCTGGTTTAGGCACTTGGGCTTAAGGCCAGTTATTCTACATTAAGAAGGTTTGTGGTCTGCACTCTTGTGGGTGGAGAGGCTGGATTTTGCCCTTCTGAGATGGGAATTTCTATTCACAGGCTTATTGTGCCTGCTTCTTTTTGAAATTGGTGTGCCTTGTTGCTGTAGCATAGATCAGATTCAGGCCTGCTGAATCTAGCTTTGTTTGTATAACTTGAGAACTGATCCAGGCCATCTTTTTTTTGGAGAAGGTCCCCCTGCACTCAAGTGGCAAGAGTGTGCAGTTAGAACTTGTCTGATTGAAGACTGCTGGAACAGGGCTCAGTTTTGAGCTTTTTTCTGGTTAAATGGGTAACTTGTTTAAATCTGTTTGTTCGTTTTCTATTGTTTTATATATATAAAAAAATTGCACTTTATTCATCTGCTTTTACTGTATTTGTGTTTCTTCCTACTTTATTACTAGGGGCATTGACTACAACTCTGATCTGAGATATATAACAATAAATATCCTTTTATGTGCATTTAAAGTGTTTTTTCTGTTGTAACTGCTTTATTTTCTGAAAAAAAACCAAACAAAAAATAATATATATATATATATATATATATATATATATATATATATATATATATATATATACTTGTTTACCACCTTTCTAAACTAGTATAGTCCAGTTTTCAGGTTAGTGCTGAATTCTGGGCTGTATTACAAGTCTCTGTGTTTGCCCATACCTTACTTGGATATAAGGAAGTTTCCCTGTTCACCTGTGAGAGAGGGGAGCTTTGAGCCGCCTATCTGTCCGTGGAGGAGTGGTTTCAGCCCAGTAATTAGTAGTTTATTGGCCATTTTAGGCTAATTTCTATCTCTTTCATTTCCCTGCTATAAAAACTGCATTTGACCAGTTTTACAAGCTGGGCAGCACCAGTTAGCTAGGGTATAACTATTCCAGGCTCCACAAAGTCTCCTCTTCAATTTTGCCCTTGGAACTAAACAAACATTCAAAATAAGCACTCAAGCCATTCATTCCTCAGCCCGGCACTTGCTCAAAACTCATAGCAAGCACTTATAAATCCTAGCACTACACCCCCCATACTGTATAGAAGGACAAGGCTCTCTATTCGACCTTACCAGCTAATCAGTAAAACAGTTCACTGTACTTATCCAAGGCATGTCCAAAGGGCAGTTTCAGGTGTGCTCTCCAGTCCAGCTGGTAAATCTGGGCATTTTGAGGCAAATGTTACAACTTCCTCATGTACACAGACAACCCTCTCCTCCTACCACCAAACACAACTACATGCGAGAGATGCAATTATACAGCCAAACTGGAGGCTAAGCTCTCTCAACCCAAGACTGGTTCAGACAGTCAAGAGGAGAAGGAAAATACTTGCATCACACCACCAGTCTCACATAGACCCATTAAACCAGCACCGGCAAAAAACACACATAAATATATGAAAACATACTCTGAGGCTCTAAATAAAAATCTGCAAAAGCAACAGAGACCTGCAAAGCAGACATCCAAGCAATCTCCACTCCCCAACACAAACCATGAAACATATACTTCACAACCAGTGTGTCATGCAATCACAGCTCTTCAGGCAAAATAACATACCCAACACACTAGTAATAGGTGACTCTATAGTCAGGCACATTGACGTCCCACTCACTAGGCTGAACAAGGGGAAGGTTACTGTTAGCTGCCTGTCAGGTGTCAGGATCTGCCACATAACACAAGTACTCAGGTCACTCCAGAACAAGTAGAAATACTACTCTGTCATTGTCCATGTTGGTGTGAATGACCTGAGCCATACCTCCCTGGACTACATGAAAACAGACATAGAACAGCTCTCTGATCACGTAGCCCAGGCCGGAATGACCCTGACCCTGAGTAGCCTCCTGCTCTCACCAAGAATAATACCACGGTATAAAGAAAAAATGATCAATTTCAACAATTGGCTAAGTTTCTGGTGTCATTCAAAAGGTATCCAGTGTCTGTCCGCCTGGGATGACATGCTTGACAAGCCATACTGCTTCTCTAGAGACGGCTTGCACCTGTCACCCGTAGGCTTTCAAATACTGGCCAAAGCTCTTGCCACCCCCATAGTGCCTTTTTTAGGCAAGGTTCAAAAGACAAACCCACCACCATAAATAGCACAACTAACAAAAAACTGAGGGTAATGCTACTCAATGCCAGAAGTCTAAACCTCAAAATGTATGCACTCGAGGCACTCCTCAGTGTGGAGAAAATCGATATATGTGCAGTAACAGAAACCTGGTTTAAGGCTCCAGAGAGCACCCCAGCACTACCAAGCTACAACTCATACCATACATTTTGGCCCCAGAACCCAGACTGAAATACAAAAGGTGGGGGCGTATCCATATTCATCAAGGATACCCACACCTCCTGGTTAGTGGCACAGCACAATGCTTCAGAGATAATCCACATGCAACTAACAATGGGCAAAACTGCAATATAAGTTGTAGCTTGCTACAGATCACCCGCAATGTCCCAAGACTCCCATTCTGCATTTCTGGAAACACTGGGAAACATAAAGGTCCTACCAAACACCCTAATATTGGGTGATTTCAAATACCCAAACACTAACTGGGAGAACTACTCAAGTACTAACTCCCTTGCCCAACATTTCCTAGAATTTATAAACTCAAACACCCTGGATCAACTGGTCAACACTCCCACCAGAGGTGACAACATATTGGACCTGGTCATCACCAACATGGGCTACCAGTGTTCCACACCAGAGGTCAACCCCTCCCTGGTTAGATCTGACCATAAACAAATCACTCTGGATATCCACATTCCGCCCCCCCCCCCACCCCCGGTCAAGGAAACCACTGTGAAAAACTTTTCAAAAGCAAACTTCACATTAATTAAGACCAAGCTAGAAAGTTTAAAATCCCCTGTGCTAAAGGATAACACTGTCCAAGCTGCAAAATCCTTTACTAATGCATTCTGCGGGCACCCACAAGAATGCATGGATTGTGCTATTCCAAACAAAACCAAGACTCACTCCTCCAAGAAAAGGAAACCAGTCTGGTGGACCCCTGCCATAAACAAGCTATACAATAGAAGGAGGAAACTAGTACAGGAAAAGAGAAAAATTCCAAGAAGGGAAGACATTCCTGATCAGTATAAACAAGAAACTACGATCCCTCATAAAATCATCCAAGGCTAGCTTCAAAAGAAAAATTGCCAAGAACTCCAAAGATAACCACAGGGCATTCTTTAGCTATGTCAAGAATCTAAGTGGCAATGCTGAGATCTGCTCGGAGTTAGTGCAGAATGGCACAAAATACACTGAACCAACCAATATCGCCAACATCCTGGCAGACAGGTTCAGTGCAAACTTCAGTCCTCTCTCACCCCCAAAAGGGCCCATAAACATACCAGATGAATGTAGAGCCCCTGAAATCACAGACAGGTTAAAACAGCCCTATCCAAAGCCAAAAACACAGCATTAATGGGACAGGACAGTGTACCAGGCTGCATCCTACATGAGCTCAAAGATGAACTAACCCCTCACCTAAACACAATGTTCAAACTCAGACTCTTCACAGGCTACGCACCCATAGAGTTGCGCACAGCAACATTCATTCCGCTCCACAACAGACCCAGGGAACTATCGCCCTATAAGCCTGACTAGCTTGGTCTGCAAGGCTATGAAGCACATCATCATGGAACTCATTAACAGAGACATTGGGAACCTCCAAACACTGGACCCTACCCAGTTCGGCTTTGTTAAGGGCAGATCATGCCTCCTACACCTGGTGGACTTCTTTGGGATAGTTACCAAGGCTATAGACAAGGGAAAGGTGGTACACACAGCCTACTAGACCTCGCAAAGGCCTTCAACACCATTCCCCATTCTGGTATTATAGACAAGCTCACCAGCCTGAACATAAACCACTACATCACAAGATGGGTTGCCAACAGGCTCACGGACAGAACCCACATGGTGAGAGTTGCGGGAGCTAGGTCCGACTCTAAACCTGTTACAAGTGGTGTTCCCCAGGGCTCAATCCTAGGACCCCTCCTGTTTGGTATATATTTCTCAGAGGTACAGACAAGCACAGGAGGACTATGGCTGACCAAGTTTGCAGATGATTGCAAACTAGGGGCTATAATTGACTATCCGGCTGACACAAACATTCTCCAAATGGTCTCACAGAGATGGATATCTGGTGTCAAAATCATGGCCTCAAGCTAAATGCCAAAAAGTGCATAGTTATCCCCTTTGGAAAAAACAAAGTACCCACACACTACCACATAGGTGGTAGTCCCCTAAATACAGAAGACGTAATAAGGTATCTGGCAGACCCACATAGATAGTAATCTCTCCTTTGATAATCACATTGCCAAAGTAGTTAGAAAATCCTTCTATGTGGCACACCTAATCACTAAAGGGTTCGCATCCAGATCAAAAGAGGTCATTGTGCCCCTTTACTCATCACTCATCAGACCCATCATAGAGTACAATGCCCCATTTGGGATGTAGCTTACAAGACATTTGCAACAGCTGGACAGACCACAGAAGTACCTCACCAAGAGGATCACTGGCCTCAAACAGATGCCCTATGCAGCTAGACTGAAAAAACTCCAGCTGTACTTGGTTGCATACTGCCTACTCAGAGGTGATCTCTGCCTGACATACAAAGCCATGTCCAATGCAGAACTGATGGACATGCTCCACCTAAAGAAAACCATATCCCCTCAAGCCACATGCTCTAGGGATCTAAACCTTACCACAACAATAAATAGTACGTGCTGGAGGGATAGATTCCTGTCCCAGAGACTTCCCATGCTTTGGAACAAGATTACAATCTACATTAGGCAGAGCTCCTCGACACTCTTTAAGAGAAACCTTGACAAGTGGATGGGAAACAGAAAGTTTGCCCCAGGGATCACTTCAGTGGCTCTGCTGGACAGAGGCACAGGGAACTAATCTAAGTGGGCTGCGAAAGCCAACACATTTTGTTTAGGCTTATAAATGCCTTCGGTCAGATAGCCTATAAATATATAACTCAACACCGTAAAACTCCACTGCCAATCATGAGCAGACAGATGATCTGCTGTGGCAACCCCTAACCAGGAAAAAGCCGAAAGAAGAAGAAGAATATATATATGTGTATATATGCATGTATATGCACACATATAGGTATATATATATATATATATATATATATATATATATATATATATATGTGTGTGTGTGTGTGTGTGTGTGTGTGTGTGTTTATGTTTATATATATATATATATATATATATATATATATATATATATATATATAATTGATGTAGAACAGAGTATGTGTGCTGTATGTTTAAGAAAAATTCCAAGGACTGAGCATGCACATAAATAGCAAGCACGTGTTAGCTTCAGTGCCATTTTGAGAGTGCAGCCAGAGAGTGAGCGTGTATGAATGTAATAGCTAGTTTGTATATAAGTTTATCTAAGTTAAAGTCATTAAGCCTCAATCCTGATGTGTTTGTATATAATAAAGCTGCTTGAACATAACCCACAAAGATTCATCTATTACATCCTGACTAGACGACCGACATGGTGTCAGAACAGGGATTCCAGAGACTGATATTCAGTGCTACAAGGTGCAGAGTTAACAGTGAAGGTAAAGTAAGAGAAACGAGCATAAAAAAGGATCAGAAAAGAACAAAAGGTAATTAAAACTTGCATGAACATTTTATTTTATATAAAAGATAAAATGGAGTATTACAAGGATGCAAACCGTATTATTAATACAAGTGAGAGGCACAAAAGGTTTATTAAATAAACAGAATGTTTAAAATTAAGAACTTTGATAAAACAATTATCAGAAAAGCACATAAGGGGTTTGGAATCACCTCGGAATTGCAAAATGGACATGTTTAGAGTAAAACAAGCACAAGAAAAGTACAATGGGCATGAAAAGAGACTAAATGAATAAAATTAATATAATAAGGGCAAAAAGGGCACATTAACATTAAATAAAGCAAGGCTACTACATGTCTTTTGGCAAAATCCTGTGTTTTGGCATAACTACTACTTTGTATTGTATCAAGGGCATAACTAGAGTTATTCAAAGTATCTCAAAGTGTGTAAAAGTGCTTACAATGTGTGCCTATTGCTGTGTATGTATTCTGAAGATTTATTTGTGAGCAAAAGTGTAACTATTTCATGAAGTACAGTCAAACTACAGCCATTTCAAAAAGTTTCTTGTGCTGGGTGTGTCTATTCCCAGAGTGTCACCATTACAAAGTGTTTCTTGCACTGTAAAGAATTATCTAGCAAGTTACCACCATTTTGGGGAAGTTTCAGTGTGCTGTGTACTATTTATTCGCAAAGTGCAATTACTTTGAAATGTTTCTTACTCTGAGCCTCTTCTGCCCAGTTTATTCACCTGTGCCATTATTTTAAAATGTTTCTTACACTTATAAGAGGTGATTTCTTGCAGTACAGTAATTTCAGGAGTATTACAGTGCCTGAGAGACTTATTTCACAAAGTTCAGTCATTCAGAGGCTTGTTGTGCTATTGGGCATAGTTTCAAATACTGGCATAAATTTCTGGCATAGGTAAATGTGTGTGCGTTCATGCATGTTTGCAAAACCCTTCACTGGTATGTGTTAATAATGGCAGATGGATTTCAAAAACCCTCACCACTTGTATTTGATCAGAATAATGCAGAGAATTGGAGAATATTTGAACAAGTGTATGATATTTTGTATACAAGCAGCTTATTCTGACAAAGACACACACACACCAGTGCATTCATTTTACTTAGCCTAGCTGGGTCAGAGTCCATTGAAAGAGAGTGTTCATTTGTGTATGCACCAGCAGCATATGAGGGAAAAGGTGAAAACCATTATATTGTTGTACAGGCTGAATCAGGGGAAGACCTCACGGGTTTGAAGCGCAAATTCAGGGAAATGTATAACCCCCAGACAAATATTACATTAGAGAGGCATTTGTTTTACACAACAGATCAGAAACCAGGGGAAACATTTGCAGCATATATTACTGACCTGAGAAACAAAGCTGAAATTTCTCGGTTTGGTAACTTAAAAGATGAGTTGATAAAGGACAGGCTTGTGTGTGGTATTAATAGTGCTGCTGTAGAAAGATTTTGCTTTGTGACAGCGATTTAATGTTGAGTAAAACTATTGAGATTTGTCAAATCCATTAAGTTACAGAAAGGCACACAGTTATGCCTGAAAGTGATAAGGGCATGGTTTCAGCAGGCTTCAGAGCAAATGTAGACAGTATGCAACATGTGGCAAGCAAAAGCAGGCCTAAGCACATGGCAGCTACAGCCCATGCTGGTTCTCCTGGGAAACCACATAGTTTTCCAGCAAGTTCTAAGAAAGGAGTATGCTCAGCACAATACAACACGAATCAGCAAAACCCAAATCCAGCTTTATTGTTAACGTTCGCAATTGTGGTGTCAATCATGAGTCTAAAAGAGAGAAATGCTTAGCATTTCATCAGCAATGCCACAAGTGTAAAAAATGGAACCATTTAGAAAACTTTTGCAAATCAAGAAAACCTCACACACTTATACAGAAGGGTTACTCTAAAAAGCAAGTTTTATCATATAGAGAGCTGCAACTCTACTTTCTACATAGGTGGTATATCAGTAATTGGTTAAAAGGTTGTTGCAATGAGTTTGTTGGCAAAGGATGAAGTGTTTTGTACTGCCCAGATCAATGGTAAATCCACCAAGCTGAAAGTAGATACTGTTTCAAAGTGCAATGTTATGCCAGCAGACATATTTGCTAAGGTGAGAACTAATGAACAACTCAATGTGGCTAGTAGTGAGAAACTTGTTTCTTATGGAAGTGAAGAAATTCAAACCAAAGGCTCAGTAGTGTTTTCATGTTATGTGGCTAGGAACTGTTAACAGCTTTATAATTCTATGTAGTTCGAAGACCTGTACAGTCATTATTGGGTCTCAGAGACAGTTTGAGAATGAATTTGCTTTCTTTTACCAAAGACGTTCAGTATATAAGCACATATCCTAGTTCCAATCTTTCTGAAGCCATTTTCTCAGAGTATGCCGATCTTTTCTATGACAAGTTAGGCAAACTTCCAGTTGTGTATTCTATGAATTTAGACCCAGAGGCTGGTCCAGTAGTCAGACCAGCAAGAAAAGTTACAATAGCTATGCAGGATAAAGTCAAAGCTCAGTTGGATAAAATCATGCAGCAAGGTGTAATTTGTCCAGTTACAGAGCCAACTGAATGGGTGTCATCCCAGTAGCCCACAACAAAGGCTGAGATGAAATCAGAATATGTATTGACCTAAGAGATTTGAACAAAGCATTAAAAAGACAGTATCATCCAATGTGTACAGTCAAGGAAGTTGCAGCCCTAATACCAAATGCTACAGTTTTCTCTGTCTTGGATGCAAAAAGTTCAATTTGGCAAGTGATGCTTGATCAGAAATCCTCATTACTGACGACTTTCAGTACCCTGTTTAGCAGATATAGTTTCCAAAAGATGCAATTTGGAATAAATTCGGCAAGTGAAATTTTCCAGCGTGCAATGGAGCAAATTTTTTCAGGTTATCCTTGTGCCATAATAGTAGATGATTTATTGGTTGGAGGCAGTGGTGAAGCAGAGAATAAAAGAAACCTTAAGAAAGTTCTAGACAGAGCATGAGAAGTGAGCTTAAAGTCATTCCTCTAAAGTCCAAATTCAGGCTACCAGACATTACATATGTAGGTCATTTATTTACCAGCATTGGCTTGAGACCAGACCCATCCAAGCAAGCAGCCATTCTTGAGATGTCAGCACCAGATAATGTTCAAGGTCTACAACATTTTCTTGACATGGTCAACTATTTAGGCAAGTTTATACCAGACTTCAATGAGTTGACAGCCCCTTTAAGAGAGCTGACACACAAAAATGTTACAGTCTTGGCTGGAACAGCACGAGAAGGCATGTGAAGACCTTAAGCAGAAAATTGCCACCCCCACCTACATTAAGATACTATGATGTCAATAAACCAGCAACTCTTTCCTCTGAAGCTTCAAAATTTCAATTTCAAAATTTGGTCTTGCCGCAGTTACTCTTCAAGAAGGCAGACCAGTAGCCTCTGCCTCTAGAACCCTTACCCAAACTGAAATGTTATATGCTCAAATTGAGAAATAACTTTTGGCAATAATATTTGCATGTTCAAAGTTTCATGATTATATCTGTGGTCGAGCTATTCAGATTGAAACTGATTGCCACCCTCTAGTTATTATACTAAACAAGCCTATGCATTCAGCTTCAGCAAGATTACAAAAAATGATCCTCAAATCGCAAAAGTACAACTTCAAAATGGTCTGTACAAAAGGCACACTTCTTTATCTATCTAATACCTTAGCTAGATTGCCCAGAAATACAACAGAACAGCTTGAAGCAGAGAACTTTGACTTTGACATAATGGAAGTGAGCAATTTTTCTTCCACCAGGCTTGATGAGCTTAGAGATTATACAAAGACTGATCCAATTTTGTAATAGCTCAGTCACTACATTAATGTTGGGTGGCCATCAAAGCAGTCTAGTGTACCACCTGAAGTGCAAACTTATTTTCCTTACAAAGATGAGATGTTGTTGGAAGACGACATTATTTTCAAAGGTCCTGAAATTGTTGCTCCTGCTTTCTTACAACATGAATATATCCAGATTTTGCATCGTGGTCATCCAGGTTCAGAATCTACCAAAAGAAGGGCGAGAGAACTAATATTTTGGCTTTCTGTAGTAAAAGCCATTTGTAAAGTACTTTGTTCTTGTTCACTATGCAGTAGTACTAAACCACATTTGCAAAGAGAACCACTTCACCTAAGTCAGGTTCCTGAACTACCTTGGTCAACAGTAGCCACTGATATATTCTAGTGGAACAATCAGCATTACTTAGTATTGGTAGACTCTTATTAGAGTTGGTTTGAGATTGATTTACTACCTAATCTAATGTCCACTGCTGTTATCATTAAGTTGAAACATCATTTCTCAGTCCGTGGTAGTCCACACAAAGTTATTTCTGACAATGGTACTCAATTTACTAGTCAGTTGTTTCAGAAATTTGCAAGAGAATGGGACTTTGTACCTGTCACTAGTAGTCCAGAATATCCACAATCAAATGGACTAGCTGAACATGCAGTACAGAATGGAAAGCAATTATTTGAAAGGTCAAAGCATGATACTACTGTGCTTTTGAATTTACATAATCTCAGAAACATACCTCGTGATGATATACTTGGCTCACCTGCTCACAGACTTCTATCCAGGCAAACCAGAACAACACTGCCTATTAGTTCCAGTTTATTGAGGCCTAAAGCTAAGAACACCAGAACCATTAGGGCCCAGTTATTCAGGAAGCATTATGTCCAGAAGTCCGGCTATGATAAATCAAGCAGAGTTCTTCATCCATTGAAAGAAGAGACAGTGAGGATACAAACGGTGAAAGTTTTCATCCGGATTGGTCAAGTAACAGGTGATACAAATGGTGAAAGTTTTCAACCGGATTGGTCAAGTAACAGGTATATGTACTTTGTAGAATCTGAGGGTGTTGAGTACAGGAGAAATCGCAGACATCTTCTTCCTGTACCAGAGTCGATATTGCAACATTGTTGTTGTGATACAGACTCTTGATCTCAGAGCAATCCAAACAATGTTCCTATTGCAAAATGTGTCAGTCATAACTTCTACTTCCATTCCTGATGATGTTCCTGATGTCCTTAAGGTTGAACATTCAACAGAGACAGTCACATTTGCAAGATCTAATTCTAAATTTTATGTCACATGATTTGGTCGTATTTCCTGACCTAGTGTGAAATACACAGCGACCTGGACATAATTGTATATGTGTATCTAGTTCTATATAATTACATGACAAAGAATTATTTGTAATGATTGCATGCCAACTGATGTTGTCAGTATTGCATGACCTATTTCTCAAAGTGAGAGGATGTAGAACAGAGTGTGTGTGCTGTATCTTTAAGAGGGATTTCAAGGACTGAACATTCATATAAATAGCAAGCAAGTGTTAGCTTCAGTGCCATTTTGGAAGTGTAGCATGAGAGTAAGCATGTATGAATGTAATAGCTAGTTTGTATATAACTTTGTCTAAGTTAAAGTTATTAAGCCTCAATCCTGATGTGTTTGTACATAATAAATATGCTAGAACAGAACCCACAAAGACTCATCTATTACATCCTGACTAGACGAGTAACAATTGAGTTTTCAGAAACTCAAAATTCATACAGAAGAGACCATATGATTGACTTACTGCCTGGAGTGTGCATGCCCTCCTTGTCTCTATATAGGTTTACACATCAGCTCTGGCTTTCTCTAGCACTGCATAGACATACCATTAGGTGTAAGGAGGTATATTGTGTGTATGTATGACAATAGCCACTTTTAATTAATGACTGTGGTCATTTGTGCCTTTGTTTCATCCCAGTCTAACACCAGACGAATAGTGTCTGTTTTGCTTGGGGTGGGGGTGTTAGAGAGTCAGGCTATAAATTCACAGAAAGGCTTTATGTATCTGTACAAATATATGCAGTCTCAGTACTCAGTACTATCTCATTATCTTTAAACTTTACGCCTTGGTCATAATTTTTTTCTTCCTTCAGAAAAAAAGACTATATTTCTTTCTGTAATCATGATTTATTTTCAAGCTATCATTGGATCAAATGATTAGAATTAAGTTCTAAAATGTTCATCAGTGCATCTGTAGCCTCTTATCTTAATTCAGATGCATCTTATACAGTTATTGCTGTCCAGTCTTGGTCAGTTAGAGTGTATTAAAAAAAATGCAAGAAAAAGTAAAAATCAGGAGTTTTTTTCAGTAGTCGTAATTTTTGTTCAGGCCATCATTTGATGAGAAGGTTGTTTAAAATATATAAAATGCACATCAGAGCATCTAGAAAAATGTGACTTCTGGAAGAACATGAAGAATAAGGTAAAATATAAGAAAAGGAAGAAATATGTAATCTGTATGTTATGGGTAGGCCAGGATGGGGAAAATTGGGGGGGTACTGAGAAATATGTGCAGGAAAGAGCAGTAGGCAATAGGAGATGCCATAATCCCTTGATCAATGGCACAATTTTACCTGAGGCCTGTCCTGCATGTACAAATGTAATGTAACATCACTAGAGCTAAACATCATTCACTGTGGATGTCCCTCTGTGGTATGTACACAGGCCTGTTTATAATGCAACAGCTTGGTATCTACAGTTCATTCTGTACATACTACTACAAATGCTTTTTAGCTTGAATTAAAAGGTTGTTTAGAAGGGATTTCTAGAGCCCCTAGCTTGACACTTGCTCCGTGTGACCATAATGCTAACACCATCCCTGATTTTGTTCAACAGATTGCTGGCTAGTATTAATAGCCTGCTGAACTAAACATTTTTAGGTGTGTATTATTAATGTCATTAACAGCAACTGGCCATATGTGCTATTCTATAACATTTAAAATAAATTGTTTCAAAGGATGGCAATCTTTTTCTTGGTTACAAGCATAGAAGCTACTTAGGTGAAGCTTACTACTAATCTTTCCTGCATACAGTTAGAATCTGCAACTTCACTTAGTAATAAATGCTCTATTACAACAACTACCTGTTCAAACCAACTCCATGGAGCAGAGGAAGAAGCTCTGACCATGACCAAGGTGGCCATTTTTTTTTTATTAGCAGCCCTGGCACATGGAAAGGCCAGGTATGGCTGGAGAATAGTGAGGACGTTCGTCTACTCCATTCTTCTGGGGAGCATGGGTGCTTGTATACATTGTGGGTCACATTAGATATGTGCAGTTGCCTTTAAAGGAGACTGGAAAAACCACCTCTTTTTCTTTGTGGTTGTTGCAGGGTTGCAAGAAGGTAATGCACCTTGCAGAAGTTAGAGAGCATCCTTTGCAGTCAGCCCATTGAACACCCCCTTCCTTTATGCTAAGCTAAGCTGTGTGTGTGTGTTTGGGGGGGAGAATACTAAAGCTAAACAGAGAAAAGGAACCCCACCAATGGCTGTCTCTCTCCAGGTCGTCCCCCACCTCTCTGATGGGGAATGACTAGGCAAATTGGCTGGGTGGGGCTCATGATCTGAATGAAACAGGAGAAAATTATGCAAAAAAAAAAAAAAATGGGAAAAAATTGTTCAGATGATGTAAGATCACTCTGGACTACCCATTTTCTTAAGTTATTAGGGAGTGCCCACTTAAATTTATCTATAGCTAGTATGTTGAATATGTTCACACAATGTATACAAAGTTCTAGTCAACATTTCAATATATAGTTTAAATCATCCATTTGTGATCTTACTAGTATGTCCATATAAATTGTCCAGTAACAATTATGAGGCTTAAAACACTTTGCTTCAGGTAAATTTTCAGTCCTGCACTTCAGGTAAAGCCATATCCTTCCCCAAATCTCATTCTTTAGTTTTTGGCAATAACACACATTAGCATCTTACAGAGCCATGCAAGTTTTCAGTGCCTCGGCAATTAGGTAGGATGATAACATTCTGTCTGTAGGCAGTTCTCCCTTGCTACTTAACTTTCAGCTCAGTACACCTCCACATTACCATCTGTCCCCAGCTTTATCACTGCTGAACTCGATCTCTGGACTTCCCCTGAGGTGAAATGCTGATTTACCTGGTAGAAGTCTGCTGCTACGGATTTAGCAGGTTTTGATCTGGGCCAGCAAATCTCTCCTGTATACTGGTGGAAGTATTTGTCTTTCTGTTCTTGAAGGCTGAGCAGGTGCTGGTTATACACTGCACACCTTCCTTGAAATACTAAAGTGGAGGCTGCTCAAAAATAGTTAGAATTTACCAAAGGCTAAGTCAGTTTCTCCATTTTTAAACTCATGAATTCACTATCCACAGTTAACATACACAAGAACTGGCCTCCCCACAGAGTTATCTGTAAAAAGTGTTGGACAAGTTTCTCTTGCATAATCTTTTTGTCTACAAGAAAATTGTTAGTCTGCAGACTGAATCTGTTTGGGATTGTTATTCAGTAAAGCAGTCCATGTCCAAAATGTCACAGTATATGAAAATCTGCAATTTTCCCCACAGAAAACACCAGCATTGCACATACTATTGCTTTTAACAGTAGTGCAAGTTACTGAAGCCAACTTTTCAATCGGATGTTCATATTAATTGCAAATAAAGTTCAATGTAAAAGACAAATGTTTCTTTCATAGGAAACTTAGTTTTGAAATATTCTGCCAGTTTTAGTCTCAAGCAAAATTCTTTTCCTGCTAAAGGTCCATTGTTCTGCATGTTTTGTAAAACTTAGACTGGTATAGTAAAATCAGTTTATATATTTTTAGTTTATATATTCAAATCTTCTCTTTTGGCTGTTCCCATTAGGGGTCGCCACAGCAGATCATCTGTTTCCATTTCTTGCATCTTTCTCTGTCACACCAATCACCTGCATGTCCTCTCTCACCACATCCATAAACCTTATCTTAGGCCTTCCTCTTTTTCTCTTACCTGGCAGCTCCATCCTTGGCATCCTTTTCCAATATACCCAGCATCCCTTCTCAGCACATGTCTAAACTAAGGCAATCTTGCCTCTCTGGCTTTGTCTCCAAACCATCCAACCTGACCTGACCCTCTAATATACTGATTCTTAATCCTATCCATCATTGTCACACCCAATGCAAATCTTAACATCATTAACTCTGCCATCTCCAGCTCTAACTCCTGCCTTTTTGTCAATGTCACCGTCTCCAACCCATATAACATAGCTGGTCTCACTACCCTCTTATAAACCTTCCTTTTCACTTTTACTGGTACCTGTCTGTCACAAATCACTCCTGACACTCTTTTCCACCACTCCACCCTGCCTGTACTCTCTTCGTCACCTCGCTTCCATACTCACCATTACTCTGAACTGTTGATCCTATATATTTAAACTTATCCACCTTCATCAACTCTACTCCTTGCATTCTCACAATTCCTCTATCCTCCCTCTCATTCACACACATATATTCTGTCTTAGTCCTGGTGAGCTTCATTCCTCTCCTATCTAGAGCATATCTCCACCCCTCCATGGTCTCCTTAACCTGTTCCCTACACTCACTACAGATCACAATGTCAGCTGCAAACATCATAGTCCATGGGGACTCCTGTCTGATCTCATCTGTCAACCTGTCCTTTACCACTGCAAATAATAAGGGGCTCAGAGCTTATCCCTGATGTAATCCCAACTCCACCTTAAAAGCATTTATCACTCCTACTTCAGACCTCACCACTGTCACACTACATACCCTGTACCACTCCTACATACTTCTCTGCCACTCCCGACTTCCTCATACAGTACCACAACTCCTCTCTAGGTACCCTGTCATATGCTTTCTCTAAGTCCACCAAGACAATGCAACTCCTTCTGACCTTCTCTATAGCTCTCCATCAACAATCTCAGAGCAAACATTGCATCTGTAGTGCTCTTTCTCAACATGAAACCATACTGCTGCTCACTAATCATTACCGCCATCCTTAACCTAGCTTCCACTACTATTTCCCATAACTTCATGCTGTGACTGATCAGTATAACCTATCAAAGATAACTTCCTAGATCAAACTACCCCCCCCCCACCTGCCACTAATCTTCCTAGTCTTGTTAATTTACTCCTGCTCCAAATACAGTTCCAACATAATGCCCCAGCCAGGCACTATGTTATCCCTCAAAATACTGCTACTGTTTTCACTGTTACCTCTTTACTCATTCCATATCTCCTCAGCACCTGTGAACATCAGCCCTACCTAGGTTTCCACTACCCAGAATCCCAAACTATCACTGCATCTATATCAAACAATACTGACCACTTCATAATTCCCCACATACCTGACCCCACCATTCCTAAAAAATACCAACCGATTAGACCCGGGTATATCAGCCCCAAAACTAAACATTACCAAAAATTTATAGTTACATTACAGCCTGACAATGGATGGAGACATTCACCCAGACCCTGGCCCATCCCCACCTGCTGATTCCAGTTCCCAAACTAATAATCCTTCTAACATAACACTGGCTAATAGGCCCCCTAATTCTCTCCTGACCTGCCAACTAAATATCAGAAGCATAAACAATAAGGTCCATAATCTGCATGCCCTCTTAGCAGTTTATGTCTTATGTATTATGTCTTATAGAGACCTGGATAAAACTGGTAACTAAAGACAATGAAATAATACCTTGTCTTACGGAGACCTGGCTAAAACCAGTAACTAAAGACAATGAGGTAATACCATGTCTTACAGAGACCTGGCTAAAATCGGTAACTAAAGACAATGAGGTAATACCATCAGGGTATAACGTACTTAGATTAGATCATACTACTAGGAAGGGTGGTAGGGTACATGTACTGTAACAATGAGGTAATACCGCCAGGGTATGACATACTAGGATTAGATTGTACTACTTGGAAGGATGGTGGGGTAGCTGTACTCTATATAAATACACTAGATGTTACTACGGTCTCCCTACAACCACCCCAGTTTAATAATGCAGAAAGTCTTATTACCAAACTACAGATTAACAATAACAAATACATTGTCTGTATTTACATTCCCCCAGGTAATAATACAAACACCCTAGAGAACATCCTCCACTGTTTATCCAGTACCTACCCCCAAGAAACTATGGTGCTTGGAGATTTTAACATTGATTGCAACACCTGTTCCTCAGAATCTCCTACAACATGGTTTTACGCAGCTCATATCCTCCCCCACCAGGATAGGCAAACCCAATAACAAAGACAGTATCCTAGACTGGATACTTATCAACAGCCACCCCTATATGTACAAGTTGGGGACCCTCCCAGATGACCTA
Source organism: Protopterus annectens (assembly GCF_019279795.1). Lineage (NCBI taxonomy): Eukaryota > Metazoa > Chordata > Ceratodontiformes > Protopteridae > Protopterus > Protopterus annectens. Next base: position 297,008,504 of record NC_056743.1, read on the forward strand.
AGTGACCACTTACTCATGTACATTATCAAGCACAAGGTGGACAACCCCCACCAGACCACCTTTAAAACCATCAGAAATAATAAGAACTTCAACTCCACCAAGTTTCAAAATGAACTTAAAGCTTGTAATTGGTCAATCCTAAATCACCTTTCCCCTGGACAATGCAGTATGGTAAATACTTTAATTCCATATTCCTTACTATTCTTGATTCTCATGCTCCTGCTCGCTCCATTAGAACCAAAACAAAAACTGCCCCGTGGCTCTCAAAAGAGACCAAATCTAAAATCATAGCTAGAAATAAGGCATGGGACAAATGGCGTCCCACAAAAGACCCACTAGATCAACTCAGATACCGACAGCTAAGGAATCACACAAAAAATCTATCATACTAGACAAAAAAAAACTTCTACTACCATCTTCAACAAAAACATCACAACAAACCTCAAAAGTTTTGGGCAGGAATAAACAAACTCCTTCACTCAGGACAGCCCTCCACTCCTACCCCGTCAGCTTCCAACCATAAATCCCTAGAGGATATTGCAAATACCTTCAATAGTTTCTTCACAGAGACTATCCAATCCCTAGCCAGCCAACTGGCACCCAGCTGCTCCAACCCAAATTCTGCCACAGCCAATACCCCACTCTCCTTTAGCTTTCATCCTGTTTCTACATCACTTATCAGATCTCTAATTAAGAAATTAAGACCAGCTACTCTAGCAACTGATCTCCTCCCACCAGAGTATCTGGAAAAAGCAGCAGATGCCATAGCATACCCCATCCCCATCATAATCAACAGAACCTGATCTGAAGCCACCATCCCCTCCATTTGGAAAATATCTCATGTAATACCACTCCATAAAGGAGGCAGCTCCTTCGGACTGTCAAACTTTAGACCCATAGCTATTCTGTCACCATTGGCTAAAATTATGGAGAAATGTGTCCATAAACAAATTATGTATTATCCTACCCAGAATAAGCTGTTGGCTAACTCTCAGCACTGTTTTAGGCCACACCACAGTACCACCTCAGCCCTCCTATCCTTTTCTAACACCATAAACCATACCCAAAATAATAGCAAGCTTTCATCAGCCCTCTTTTTAGATCTCTAAGGCCTTCGATATGGTCAGCCACCAAATACTCATGCACACCCTTAAGGCAATCTCACTAAATAGCCATGCACTTCACTGGTTTCACCTGTGTGGTAGACAACAAGACATCCTATGGCAGGACAAGCTATCAACCCATCTACCTGTCACCCTAGGTGCCCCCCCAGGGCTCCATACTAGGACCCCTTCTTTTCTCTCTCTTTATTAATGACCTTCCCACTGTCATCTCAATGCTACCTGTATCCAAGATGCGGATGACTCCACCTTGATTTGTTCAGCCACCTCCCCAAGAGATCTAATGGCATTAACCCAGAATACTTTCAATATAGTTGAAAACTGGCTTTCTAACCATCAGCTGATATTAAACCCTAACAAAACAAAGTTGCTTCTTTTCTCCTCACTACTCCTTACCATAAAATCTAATGATGCTACCATTATCGCCACAGATGCGCAAAACAAACTCTTTGGCGTCACAATAGATAACAACCTCAAATTTGATATCCATGTCAATCAAACTATCAAAACCATTAACAAAAAATTTGGCTCCCTCTATAAGACCAAACCTTTCCTTACTCCATTTGCTAGGACTGCTATTGCTCATTCCCATCTACTCTCCATTCTTCTCTATGCCTCCCCTCTACTCACTAATTTGAACAAATCCACTCTTAGCAAACTCTCCAGCTGTTATAACCACATTGCTTGATTTGCAACAGGAACAGCCTATAGGACCCACCACTGTCACAACCTAAATCTTCTGGGGTGGCTAGAATGGCCTAGCCTACTTCAGTACAACCAGCTTATAATTGCACATGAAGTTCTCAACCCCCCTGATAATACACCTGCACTTAAAAATATCATCAACCCTTATAGCAACCTGAGGTTATCTCACCCTTCTAATAAATTACTGGTTCAAACATCCGAAATCAACAGCTCTGCTGGGGACTCTCTGTTTGCTAACTCTTTTGGCAAAACTTGGAACTCTCTTCCTGCTAATCTTACTCTTGAACCCTCTCTTACTCAGTTCAAAAAAAGCCTCAAGCTATACTTTAAAACTCCTGGCTATGTCCTTGTTCAAAACCCGACTAGATCCGCTCCTATAGTCTGTAATCATGTTACATTGCCTATTCAGTTCGTCAACACTGTTTTTAAAATGTTTGATTATATTACCTGCTTGCTCAACTTGAGCCTGTAAACTGTGTGTAACTTGTAATCATTTTGTGATTTTTTACTGTATGTTCTACCATGGAGCTTTTCTCCCAGGACCTATGCTGGAAATGGACAAGCATCCAGTTGGACTATCCCAGTCAACAATTGGAAAATAAAATAATAATAAATAAATTGTATCCCTCTCTAGTTACTGCAGCTCTGAATATCGCCCTTATTCTTAAAAATCGGTACCAGAACACTTCTTCTCCACTCCTCAGGCATCCTCTCACGTTCCAAGATTTCATTAAATAATCTGGTTAAAAACTCCATTGCCATCTCTCCTAAACAACTCCATGCTTTCACGGGTATATCATCTGGACAAACAGCCTTTCCATTCTTCATTCTCTTCATAGCTGTCCTTACGTTCTCCTTGCTAATCCATTGCACTTCCCAATTCACTATCCCCATATCATCCAACCTTCTCTCGCTCTCTCTCATATTCTCTTCATTCATCAGCCCCTCAAAGTACTCTTTCCATCTGCTCAACACACACTCCTCGCTTGTGAGTATGTTTCCCTCATTATCCTTTATCATTCATACCTGCTGCACATCTTTCCCAGCTCGGTTCCTCTGTCTAGCCAATCGGTACAGGTCCTTTTCTCCCTCCTTAGTGTCTAACCTTTCATACACCTCCCCATACATCTTAGCCTTAGCCTTCGCCACCTCTCTCTTTGGCATATGCCTCATCTTCTTATACTCCTGTCTACTTTCCTTCACCTCTCTGACAATCCCTCTTCTTCTTTGCCATTTTCGTCATCTGTATACTCTCCTGTACTTCCTTGTTCCACCACCAGGTCTCCTTATCCTCCTTCCTCTGCCCAGACATCACTCCAAGCACCTTTCTAGCTGTCTCCCTTACCAGCTCTGCTGTAGTTACTCAGCTATTCAGTAACTCTTCACTCCCACCCAGTGCCTGTCATAACTCTTCCCTGAACTCCACCTCACAATCACCCTTTTTCAACTTCCACCATTTAATCCTTGGCACTGCCCTCACACTCTTCCTCCTCTTTTTGATCACCTGATAGCCAGTAAAACAGTACTTGCAGAGACCACAAGGACAGAGCAGCTTTCTTTATGTTTCGATACAGGCAGGCATGGAGTAAAATATCTTCTCATTACACCATCATACTGGCATCATACCTGTCAACTTCTTAGTGCAAGAAATCTTGACAAAGACCCACAAATATGGACAAATTTTAAATGTTGCTCTTATAAACCTAAAAAGTTGATAGAATAGCAGGATCTGCCTTAGCATGTATTTTTCTGAAGGATATCAAGTCTGAAACTCAAATGTATGTCATTATTTAGGAAGTTCAGTCCTCAAATCACCCCAGTGGTTTGCCAGAAAAACACAGATTTTACAGGGAACAGACCAAAAATATGAGGCAAAAATCTGGATAGTTGAGAGGTATGCATGGCATTAATTATCTGAAGAGACATTTTCTTACACTTTATCACAGGTAGGGATAAATCCAAATGGATTTCCCTTCTAATATGACAGCTCCATTTATTTAGGTGGCTAAATTTTTAACTATGACCCAGGTGACCCAGGTTCACTTAGCAAATGGGGCATCTTTTGAAGTAGAGAGGGAAGGATGGGCATGACTATCCTGCAGTGTGTGTGTGTGTGTGTGTGGGGGGGGGGGGGTAGAACTGGACCATCCAATGCAAGAATCACCCTGAAGATGGGCACTCACTAAAAAAGAGACAGACATGAGGTATCCACTTAGTCACCAAACTGATTATGCAGTAGCCTTTGTCTTAGGTGCAGAGGAACCTGCAATCACACAAAGAAAGTGGCAGTGTAGCTCACTCAGGAGAAGCATCTGGGACTGTAATATATTCCCACATTGCCATTATGGTAACAAGGACACAAACCACTCCCATGGCTGCCTGTATGACAGTCCCATTGGATGGCTCTTGCCACCATGCTGGAAATACCCATTACTGGGAGAAGGAATGGGACTTGAAGACTGGCAGGTATGTGGAAAAAATCATATTAAAAAAAAAATCATTCCTTAATAAAAGGGGTAATCCTTTAGCTGAATATAGACACACATTGTAGTTACTTGACATTCGTTATTTACTCCTTAAGATTGACCTTCCCACTGTATTCCCAGAAGTGACTGATGATATCACTTATGTTAAAGAAATCATAAACATGTTGAGGACATGTAACATAACATCTAACATTCAGGAGTGCCTTTACAAATTAGAAGTCACAACTGCGGTGGTGGTGCAGCGGTAGCATTGTCACCTCACAGTTAGACGTTGCCCATTCGATTCTCAGTTAGAGCGTCTTCTGTGTGGTGGTATGTGTAAATGGGCATTTCTTCGTTGAAGGTTGTGCGCTAGGCCCGGCAAGCCAGCACGTAAAAATCTACTGCCAATCATTAGCGGACCAGAGTTCAGCTGTGGCAACCCCTAACCGGGAAAAAGCCGAAAGACACAAACAAACCTGACATAGTAAATACGCTTATATCTTATAACAGTTATAACACTTAACATTCCAGCAATGCTGCTATAACTTTAAAGGTTCATTGATAATATGTTTCCCTGATTTACAGAGCAATGTTTTACTGCTAATCCTGAAGGTGATTCTCTAGGTAAGAACATAAAATTGCAGTCACAAAATGCTTTGATCTTTAGCTATTAATTAGGGGGAGGAACTTTTCATTGAGTCAACACCACCACCTAGTGACATTTCTTAAGAATCACTCATGTTTTTCTCTAATCTCTTGTCTACTGAATTTAAGGAATAAATACTAGAAGAATATAAAGAAAGGAAATCAGTAGATATATTCCACATTGTACAACGACCCCCCCATCAATATTCCAAAACGTGCACGCTGATTGGTCAGTGTGCATGTTGTAAATCAGAGTTATAGTAATGGAAAAAGGTCCGGTCGCCCGGACTTTTTCTATTAGTATAGCTCTTTTTTTTTTTTTTTTACAGCAATGGAGAACGCAAGATCTCTGTTGCTTTTTACAACCTGTTTCGCTATGTTAAATGAGTTTAATATAGCGAGACAACTTTAAAAAAAGCAACAGAGCATCTCCTTTGCTTTTTTAAAGCTTTCTCGCTATGTTAAACCCATTTAACATAGCGAGACACTTTAAAAAGCAACGGAGATCTTGCTTTCTCTGTTGCTTTTGCCCACGGCTCTGATGTACTGCGTAAGTATACGCATGAGCAGTACATCAGAACTGCCGCAGAATACCAGACAGCTGAGGAAGGGCAGCAAGGAGGCATTATACAATGCCATTATTTAAGAAAAGTAATTAATTTTTTTCTTAAATAATGTCATTAGATATAATAATAACTACGCCTGGGTGTGGGTAATGCTGGATTTACCCACAGTTGTCTTTGTTTGGCCACTTGAGCTTTGCCCTCATGACCAAACCACACCAACCGTGGGTAAATCCAGCATTACCCACACCTAGGCATGGGTTATTGCTATATTGTTTTATACTCTGCTGAATTTGAAATCCTCCCAGAAAATGCAGGTTATAATCTGCATTACATATAAAGTTTGAATGATTAACACCAGTGCACACCGATGTAAAAAAATATTAACTTTTTTGATTTATTTATTTATTGGCATTTGAATGGGTAGAAGCCATCTTTCACTGGAGGCATGGGGAGAAAAGCTCCAAAGTTTTACAAAATGTTTTAAAAACAATAATTTTACAATTTTCAAAAATAAAAGAAAAACATCTGCAGTTTAAATAATTGTAACAGACATAATATAAAAACAGCGGTGGTGGTGCTGTGGTAGCATTGTCGCCTCACAGTAAGATGTTGTCTGGTTCGATTCTCAGCTAGAGCGTCTTCTGTGTCAAGACATGCGTGAATGGGCGTAACTTCGTTGAAGGTTGTGCATCAGGGCTGGTAACTTGGCATGTAAAAATCAACTACCAATCATTAGCGGACCGGAGTTCTGCTGTAGCGACCCCTAACCGGGAAAAGCCGAAATACACAATAAAAACATTGGTTAAGAATCGTTACAAGGTATCATTTGATATTTAGAGAAATTTTAGACAGTTTGTAGAAAAGTGAAAGGTAAGTTTGTCTAATACAAACAGGAATTGCAATATGAAGTGAGGGAAAAACAGGCTTATGGTATATTTAAAGTGAAAGTCAGGAAAGAGAATTAGATAGCAGTAAGTGAAGAAAGGAAAGTAAGGAGGTATAAGGAATGAAGAGGTACTTGTTCATATTTAGGGATATAGTTTATCCAGGTTTTGAGCAGGAACAGAGACAGATTTTAACTAGGAAGACCTTCAGAGTGGTTTTGAAAGGTGGGAGAGAAGGTATAGACCTGATGGATACAGATAAGGAGTTCTAGGCCTTATCAGCCTTGTATATGAGTACAATGCCCAGCAGATTTGCTAGGTTTGTAGACAGACAGGAGTTTTTAGTCAATGGATTGCAATGACCGACTGGGAACATAGTTGTATAGGATGTTTTTTTAGTGCTGGACAGGCAGATGGATACTGGATAATTTTATAGGCGGTAAGTGATTGTGAACATTTTAGTTGATGTGGCACTTCTAACCAATTTAGGCTTTTCACTGCTATACAGTGATGGTTTCTGAAATGGGTATGTGGTGCAAATTTAGCAACTTTGTCATATCATTGTTCAGGTTTTAATTTTTGTGAAGCCTGGAGGTTACTAAGGATGGGAGTGCCATAAAAAATTGTGGGATGGCGATAAGTAGTTGTGAGTGTAGCTTTAGTTGCATCAGTAAGAAAGTTTTGGGGTCTGTAAAGCATCCCTAGTTTTGGATGAGTTTTTCTTATGTAGTTTTGTATATGCAAGTCAAATGCAAGGTTATCATCCACTTTGAACCCTAATAGTTTCTTATGAGAAGTGACGTCAGTGGGTGTATCATCTAGTCAAAGGACTTTAAATTTTGTTTTTTTTTTCATGAGAGATGGTGAAAAAAGTAGTAGTTTGGCATTTTTTGGGTTCAACATGAGCTGTGAGTTATGAAGTCATGTTTCAGTGGCTGTCAAAGCTTCCTGGGTAATTTTTTGGAGGTGAACCATGTTGTCAGATGCACAGATGAGAGTAGAATAATCTGTGTATTATATTAGGGTAGCCTGTTGTGTTGAAGTATAGGAGGTGTTGGTGAAAATGTTAAATAGGACGGGACCAAGGACAATGCCTTGTGGTACACCGGTGGTGACTGGGAGGTAATGAGAGAGCATGGAGTGCCATTTTACTGACTGATACCTATTGGGGAGGTAACTTTTGAACCACAGAAAGGTGGGCTGAGATAAATTTATTTATTTATTATTTATTTATTTGATATTTGTTAACTGGGATAGTCCATCTGAGAAAAAGCCCTTTTTCAGTGGAGGTCTGGGGAGAAAAGCTCCACAGTACAAGTAAGCAAGAAAATTTACAAACTTGAAGATAAATACAGAGAAAATTTTACAGTAAAACAGTTAAGCAAATGTAGATAAAGCTCCAGAGTACAATACAGTAAGAAGCATTATAACACTGAAGAAAAAACATAGCAAAGAAATATACATTAAACCCAATGTGTTATGTAAATCCATTCATATGTTTATCTTCAGAGGGTAATTGTACAATACAGAGAAGTTAAGTGAGTTATGTTAGTAGGAAAGGGAGGAATTAAGATGATAGTGATAGAGAAAGGGGTGGGTTCATGTGGGATGATTACAGAGGCAAATCCATGTGCTACTAAGGTACCTTTTGAGAGTTTTCTTGCATTTGTGGATGTAGGAAATGTTTCTAAGGTTCATGGGGAGCTTGTTCCATGCAAGAGCAGCGAAGTAGCTGTAGAGATTCTGTCCAATAGATTTTTTAGGTTTGTGAATTTGTAAGAGACATTGTTTAGAGCTTCTGAGGGATCAAGGGGGCTTACAGAGGGAGACAAGTGAGGAAATTCTAAGGCAATAGGAAGGTTTATTCAAAACAGTATGGGAAATGAGAAGTTGGGTAAATAAGAGTTGGTTAGGAAACTCTAGCCAGCTGAGTGTCTAGAGAGCATGGCAGTGGTGTGAGCTTGAGGGCGGATTGGCTGCAAATCTAGCAACTTTGTTGTAGGTGGTTTCAGGTTTGGAAAATATTGAAGACTGTAATTTGGTTAAAATTTGAGAGCTGTAAAAGAGGTTGGGGAGAAGGTAAGCTTGGGCTAGTGAGATCCTGGAGTTGAGTGTATGGAAGCTTTTGTTTCTATAAAGTAAACAAAGCTTTTGGTGGGTTTTCTTAATGCAGTTAAGTACATAGGGTCAACATTTTAGTTGATCATCCACTATTACTCCAAGCAGTTTAGTGTGTGATTCAGCTATGATCTTAGTGTTGTTGAGGGAAGAGATGGTGAATGAGGATTTAAGATGGCAAAGAGATTTTGGGAGGAAGAGAAGAATGTTTGTCTTTTTAGGGCTTAGTATGAGTTGGTTGTTAGTAAGCCATGTTTCAGTGAGGTTGAAATATGTTTTTGTCAGGGTTAGTAGGTCAGTGGGACTGTCAGAGATAGAAATGATGGTGGAGTCATCTGAGTACTGTATGAGAGAAGACTTGAGGACAGGATGTGTGAAGTTGGTTAGTGAAAATGTTAAAAAGAAGGGGGCCTAAAATAGAGCCTTGAGAGGATGTCCATTTTGATGGGGAGAAAAGGAGAAAGAGCAGAGATCCATTTTACAGATTGCAATCTGTCTATGAGGTAGCTATTGAACCACGTGATAGTTGCTGAAGAGAGATTGAGTTGAGAGTTTTGAGAGGAGGATGGGGTGAGAGACAATGTCAAAGGCTTTGGAGAGATCTGAAAAGATGCAGGACACTAGTTTATCCTTGTCTCTAGCTAGGGAGAATGAGTTAATAAAGGAAATAAGTGCAGTAGTGGTGCTGTGGTTGGGGGCCATGTTGAGTGGGGGTAATTAAGTTTTCATGAGTAAGATAAGCTGAGATTTGTTTATAAACACAGTGGTCTAGAATTTTGGAGAGGGGAGAGAGTATGGCAATAGGTCAATAAATTAGAGAGCTCAACAAAATTTCCACCTTTGTGGATTGGTATAATGTGGAACTTTTTCCAGAGGGCAGGAACAATGGATTCACTAAGTGAGTGGTTTATGATGATGGAGAGAGGATATGCTATGGAGTCAGCAGCAGCTTTTAGGAAGAGAGGTGGCAGGTTGTCAGCTGAAGGAGAACCTGGTTTAAGTTTGATAAGAACTTTTTTGAAGTAGCTGGTTGAAATGGACTTTAGTGAGAAAGGTCTGTTTTGCAGTTGGGGGTGGTAGGGGGTGTGGAGCTGGTTCGTGGACAGTTTGCATGTCTGCTGATGGTATCTATGAAGTATGAATTAAAACTGAAGCAGTTTCAATGGGTGTGTTGTTGGGGCAGGGGTTGGGAGTTTAAGGATTTCCTGGGTGGAGAATTTTGTTGACAGTATTCCTAAAGGTTTTAGAGTTCCTGGGTTCAGTATCTTGGGGTGAGAGGTAGTAGTTTTTTTTTGTCAGAGTTTGTGTGTTTTTTGGTTAAATTTCAGAGTTCCCTATATTGTTTGTAGAGTGTGGGAGATTTGGTCTTAGTCCAGAGTTTCCAGGCATAATCTCTGTTATGGATAACAGACCGAGTAGAGTTGGAAAGCCAAGGGGAACTCCGTGATTTGACTCTGACAGTTCTGGGAGGGGCAAGGGATTTCATAATGTTTAGGAAGGTGTAGATGAACTGAAAAGCTATTGAGGCCATTCAAAGTAGAAGTTTGCTGTAACAAACTCTGTTGAAGGCTTTAGACAAGTCTAGAAATAAGGAAGAGACTAGTTTGCCATTATCTCTAGCTTTATGACAGTATCTAGATCAGTTAGAAGGGCAATGCTAGTACTATGGGAAGGAGGTAAGTCATGTTGTATAGGGGATAGGAGTTCTTCCTGCAGGAGATAGTCTAGCAATTGTTTTTGAATAGATTTTTCAAGGATTTTAGCAAGGGCAGATAAGATTTCTTTGGGTTTAAAGTTATTAATGTCTGTTGAATTTCCTCCTTTGTTCAGAGAGAGGGAATGTGTGATTCCTGAACTGATTTATTTATAAGGATTGAGAAAGAATAGGTAATTCTGTTGGCTACTATTTTTAAATATTCGATTGGAAGGTCATCAGCTGAAGTGGAACACAGTTTAAGTTTGTTTAAGAGTAGTTTTATATAGAATATTTTTTATTTATTTATTTTATTTTACATTTGTTGACCGGGAAAGTCCGACTGGATACATGTCCATTTTCAGCGGAGGCCCGGGGAGAAAAGCTCCACAGTGACAATAATATAATGCATAGATATAGTAGATTGAGGTAAAAAATAGACAATGCATAGAACTATGGTACAAAACAAAACAAAACCAATACGTTTCCTATGCTAGAATAATGCTATAGAGGAGATTTAGTACAGTAAAGTACATTGATCTTAAACATTATATAGGATACATAACTATTAATACTGCTTCTGGTATACTGATACTCCATCCAGACTATCCGTTTCAGTTAAGAGGAGAGAGAAAGAAGTGAGAGCGAGGGGCTGAAACTAGGGAAGTTTCTATACTTGTATGAGAGAGGATTACTCAGGACTTGAGCACTGGCAGAGCCAATTTAACTTTAGATGTTGATTTAACCTTTTTTTGAAAACAGATAGGGAGGAAGTGAAAGAAAGGCTAGTAGGGAGAGAGTTCCATATTTTGCCAATGGCATTGCTAAAAAGTGAATCCCCACCTACATTGTTTGCTTTGACTGTTTTAACTAGAAGCTTGTTAGAGGAACGCAAACTACTGAGATTGTTATAGGGTCTTATTAAGTTATTCAGGGCTGGAGTTTTGTCCGGTTGGCTCAGGATTTTAAATGCTTCCATAAGTTGGGTCTGCTGTAGGAGGTTGGTGAATTCTAACCAGCCTAATTTTCTTAGGTTGACACAATGGTGTGTTCTATAGGGCATTTCCGTTGCAAATCTGGCAATTTGATTATAGCAGCGTGTTAGTTTGTTTAGTTCCGTTGTTTTGAGATTAGTGAGTATAGGGGAGGCATATAGGAGGGAAGAGAGGAGATGTGAGCGGGCCATAGTTACTTTCGCTATTGGAGTTAGAAAAGATTTGATCCGGTATAAAGACCCAACGGTTTTGATGGTCTGATTAATATGGATATCAAATCTAAGTCTGTTATCTATGCAAACTCCTAATAGTTTGGTATAGGAGTCTGGAGAGATGGCAGTCCCATTTTTGGATTGGATAGAAAATGATATAGGTGTGGACTTTTGATTGGGTTGAAAGAGTAGTAATTTGGTTTTGTTTGGATTAAGGATCAGTTTACGTCCTAATAGCCAGTTTTCTACTGTCCTAAAACATGCTTGGGTTTTGGATAATAGGTTGTCAGGATTAGTATCAGCACAGACTAATGTCGAGTCATCTGCATATTGAATGCAGGTTGCTTCAGGGATGGCTTTATACAGGTCATTTATGAAGATAGTAAACAGAAGAGGCCCCAATATGGATCCTTGGGGTACTCCTATGGTATTAGGTAGGAGGTTGGAAAGTTTAGAATGCCAAAGTACGGCTTGTTTCCTATCAGAGAGATAACCATGAAACCAATCTAGAGCTAATTTGTCTAGGTTGAGATTTTCTAATGTTTGATGTAGTAGCTGGTGGTTCACCATATCGAAGGCCTTCGGGCACAGGTTTGAAGGTGAAAGTGGATGTGGTGATATGTGGTCGTTAGGCAGGGTTGGGATTAGATGATTGGAATTCTTGGTTAGAGTTGCTATACTATCTATAAAATAGTAGCTGAACTGTATTGCAGTTTTGAATGATCAGTTATTGGGAGAGAGGTTTGGGTTGAATTTTTGGCCGGGATATAAGATTTATTTAATGGATGCCCAACATTTTTTAGGGTTTTGCCTAGTATTATCCTGAAAATTATTATAGTATAGGTCTTTGTTTTCATTTATTTGCTTTTTAGTATGGTTGGGAAGCATTCTGAAATTTTCAAGATATTGAATTATTTTATTAAATTAACTAGGTGACCCCACTAAGCAGAAATGCCCCTTTTTCACCTGTAATCAGGAGCAGTTTATCTGCCTGGTTAAGATGCAAAGTCTGCAAGAGGTGATCCAGAGAAACAAGCCAAGATTTCACTCTAAAGGTCTGTCATTTTCCTGGTATTGTTTTGTATGCTATAATTCCAAATGCCTGTGACATGTTCTGGTTAGCACTTAAAAAAAAGGATTAGTGTGATATTACAGGAATTTTAGTTGTAATATTCATGAAGGAAAAAAATGAGAAAAATTTATAATATCACCAAAAAAGTCAAGAAAAGATTGCAACAAAATGAGGACATCAGTTGTGCTACATAGCAACAAAAGCAGCGAGTGTAGGTAGAATTCCTAAAAATTATGACAGCTCTCATTACCATTTTACCTGTAACTCTGAGAGGTTCTCTAAAAGCCCCTTGACACATCACTAGTACATCAACTGCCCTAAGCTATAGTGCATTTCTCTAATAATGAAATGCACTAATGCCACAAATACACAGATATTCAGCGCAAGCATGTTTGCATAGACACGCATACTTAACAGACAGTTGCAATATGCATGAATTCTTAATTTTATAATATTACATTAACTTCATCCGTTTGCTGAGGATGTTATCTGGTGACTAGGCTGTGCATATTCCTCACATTTCATATCATCCAATATCAGTCCCCTGCCTGCCTCTGTTGCTCTTTATTTTTTCTAGATTGTTTTATTAATTTATACGTGGATTTTTTTACATACACAAATCCCCACAGGTATTCACTGATTATATGCTCGTAAAACAGTTAAAAAGTAAGAAGAATGTAATTCCCAGTTTTACAGTTTCTACACAAACCTGCTCTAGTTATCTAATACACATATGTTCCTGTATATGACATCATTGTATATTTGTAGATTTATGAGTCTTTTTTTGTAATTGACTTTCCTTTATTTTACTAAATGCATCAAACAGTAGATAGCCCTAGCTTATCATTCACTCTTAACTCTTTCCTGTCCTCACTGCACCTCTATCAGTCATCCATGGACTCCATAAATCCTCCACAGACTTCATGCCATCCCATTTTCCTACAGTTCCTCTCAGTCGTTCCCTTTGATACATCTTATTGTCCACTCCTTTAGTACATTCCTCATTAACATCATTCTCGTTTCTACCTTCATCACCTTTTACTTCCAGTTTGTTATATATTAATCTAGTGGTCATTATTAGACTCACCCCTTACTAAATATAACATCTATCCCTCGAGTACCAGGTAACCCATGTACTCTCTACAACATATCCAGTACTCTTATCCTCTTTTCTCTCTTTATTTTTATTTGTTTATTTATTTATTTATTCATGCATGCATGCACCTATAATCTATGTCATCCCCATTTCTTTTCTGTCTGTCTAGCCTTACTGGAGAGACAAGCCATTATGTGATAGTACCTTATCATCAGCACACTGTTCAGTCTTTTACACATTTCCCTTGCAGTTTTCTATTCTTTCTCACCCCACACTATCATCTCTCCCGTATTCCATATTTATTTTAATGTAGTTAATGCCTCATGTTCTCTTTTTCTTTGTTTCATTACAAATAAGCTCACATCTCGCCATACTCACCTCTTACCATTTCTTCTCTTGCACTCTACCACCTTCCTTCAGATTTTTTTCCATGTTTCATATCTCCGTTTCACCACCCTGTTTTAAATGCACTGCAAATATGTTTAGAATCATACCTGTTATTTTATTATACTCTGGTTTTATTTAATTTTGTAGCCAGAAAAGTGAAATGGCCCTAAGACTGTTTTCAAACATGTCATCAGCCAACAGACAGTAATATCTTTTCAAAACTAGGAGTAACAACTTTTCAAAACAACACTTGCAAACCAGTTCTCTTCTGAGTTACCTTTAAAACCATAATTGACATTCAGAATATATTATAACCAACATTTACAGTGCATAAACTGCTTTAGTAGTGTCTTTATGTGAATGTCATTTACACAAATCACTGTATAGGATTGCTAGCACTAAGCTAGTTAAATAGCTACTATAGTTGTGTCATTGTGAAGATGTAAATGCCACAAATCAATGTATTATATGCAAGGAAACTAGCTCTATGTGTTTGTATCATTACACTGGTTGCACAGCTGTCACTAGATATCATAGTTGTACATTGATTTTTGGTGGGATAGCTTAGCCAATAGTCCCCTTCATCTCATCTATTTCCCTATAACAGTTGCACTTGCATTTGCTAGTGAGGTGTGCTTTCAGGAGCTTTTGAAAGATAGCTGGTTTGATAGCATTTTGCCTAGCAGAGCATTGCATACTAGAGGAGCAATTTTGTCAAAGGCTGTTTCTTTTGATGCCATGGTATATAGGGATCTTTATAGGTTTACGGTGCCCTGATTTTTCAGATTGTGATGGAGGGGCTTCTGACAAATAATGAGTTTTTCAAAGATAAGCAGGATAATTATTTAATAGCTTGTAGTTTAGAGTATTCAGCAAAACAATCTCACCACCACCTCATTTCATGTTTCTCTTATCTAATATGATGATTAACCTACCTTAACCTGTTCTGCCTCCTCAATATATACACTACACACACTTTCACAAGAATCATTTTCCTTCATTGACACTTACTTCTCGCATTCTTAATTGTAAATCCTGACAAAAACCAAACCATGCTCTTTACAACTAAGCAGTTTTTAAGTCCAGCTTTATAGTTATTACCTCCCAAATGATTATCTAAAATATGATATTCATATTCAAAACTAACCGGGAAAAGCCAAAAGACAACAACAACATATTCAAAACATAACAAAAACATCAAAAATTAGGTCTTCTATGCACAGCCTTTAACTTAGCTTCTAACTTTCTCACTGCACACTCTTATATAAATACAGTTGCTTCCTATTTAGTATCTACTCCTATCTGTAAGTCACATATTCTTACAGATCTTAACACAACTCACAAAAGAAAAAAAAATAAAACAATGTTATAACAAAATTGATAAATTTACCTCTAGAAGACCCTATTCTTCCCACCGCTGCTTAGCTCTCAAAAATGAAATTGTCTAGACTTCTTAAGCATTCTAAGTTTTTCACGGTTAAAACTTGCCCTTAATATAATCCACCCTCCTGATAAATGCTGTCTTTAAACCCTTCTCTAATAAAAAACTGAAGTGAACTATTATTAAATATAGAAATACTAAATACAAAGAAATTACTCAGGAATAATAGTTCACTTATAAAATGGAGAGAGAGAAAACTGTTATGAGAACTAGGTTTATATCTCAATCCGTTGTTAGGATGTGATATAACCTTCCATTGTCTGTTAGACTCAGCATGTCTGTAGATATGTTTAAAAATGCTTTAGGTTCATAGACTGGCTCTTTAGTATATTCAGTCAAATTAGAGTGTCTTAGCATGACCCTTGTGTGCCTAAACAGAGATATACAAAACTATGAAACTGTGAATAAATCTGAGTGTTTTGTTCTAGTTGCTTAACCAGTAGGAAGGTTTTGATGAAGATATAGACATATTAGTGTTAAATTATATCTGAGACTTGAAATGAGGACATTTCTAGCTGTTGATGCTCAAGGTTCAGTAATAAACAGGTAGGAAATTCAGTAGGAAACTTTTAGTTGCTTTAGAATTTTGTCAAATGTTTGCTCTAAAGATAATTTCTTAAGCTAGCATAATCCCCAGATACTCTTTCCACATCCTTACTATTTAGGAGCTGAGCTTATGTGAGTCTCTTCTGAGTTCCAAATATCACTGCAGTGGACTTGTTGGTATGAACAAACTATTAGAAGTGAATAATGTCTATCCCTGGAGTTCAGAAAGGCACGGCCTAGTCTGAAAACCTGTCCTTTGCAGATTTTTATAGTGCATTATGCCGGGACAATTCAGACACTGATATACTGCTACAACAGTATGAAGGCACTGGCCTATATTGAGGAAGCTGTCTCACTAGTAAAGCTGCATCCAGATGTGATCGTCCAGGGATGTGTCTAATGCTGATTAGTTTTGTGCTTTACCCAAGTAAAATTGCCAGCATCCGAGTAGTACTGCAGAGCAACTCAGACAGTAGCTCTTCCATTCTCTTCATGGAGTAAAGTGGACACATGCCATCTTTTGACAGAGTACACCCATTCAATTTTAATGAAGGGATCAGGGCTGTTAGCATAACAGTTTGCAAGTACTGTGAAGCCATCCATGCGTGTGTGCATGTGTATGTGTGTATGGGTGTGTATTTGTTGATGTGGGCATGCATATATGCCAGCATGTGTTTGTGGGGGTGTGTATGTCTATATTGGAAGGCTTTGTCACCTCATCACATGGACTGGTAGGGGGAATATTAATACAATTAGGTCTAACAGCACAGCGCTCAGTTTAGAAGCATGATAATGAACCTGTATTGAAATGTTGCTCAGTACAGCTTTACCACATCTTTGAATCAGAGGTTATTATGGTTGCACTATTGGTTAGCACAGCATTGCCTATTTAGTGTTGGCAGCAATAATATTTCTGAATCATGAGACATATTTTGGCAAAATCCTCTTGTAAATGTTCAATGTATTGGATGATTACTTTTTTCTTGAAAGCAAGTATCATTTGCATACAGCTGACATTTGATAAATAGATCAAATGGTACAGGTCCCAGCACTAAGCCATGAGAGATTCCTTTTGTTGTACCCATGTCTTGTAACATACTACTCATGTTGAGGTAGTTTTGGAGCCATTGAACTACTTGTGCAAAGCCATTTTTTGGCCAGCTGTTGAAGTATTAGCTGGTGCTTTACAGTTTCAAAGGCATATTTAAGATCCAGGAAATGGTACCTGTGAGAATTCCATTTTCCATATTTCTATAGATTTTCCTTAGGATTTAGAAACATGCTTTCAGAGGCTGAACAAGGTCTACTATAGTGATGCTGAACTATATAACATGGCATAAAGGAAATTATCAATTAAGAAGCATTTAGCACCTCAGCTATTAATTAGTTAAGAAATCCACTCACATACATGGCATTGCTTCAAATATTGAGGTGAATCAGTTGTGTGGTTATAGAAATCTCACGCAGAAGTACTGTACATGTTCCACGGACAAGTGTAAGCTCCTCCACACTTTCAGCCTTGCCACATTTTTTTTAAACAGAGGAGGAAATTGGAATATGGGACAGTCATAAAGGGGAAGGTCCAAACAGAGGAACATACAGAATGACACAGGGATGGAAAGCATAGGAGTAGGGAAGGGTAAAGAAGAGCATACTTTTTTTTGAGTAGGTGCCCATTTATTTCCCAAGAAGGATGGATGGAGTAAGATGCAAGTGATGGAAAGAGGTTATAGGTATGGAAGCAGGAGTACATAGTCAAACATAAACACATACAGAAATTAACAGGGGAGGTACTAACACCAAGTAGAGAGTTTGGCAATGGATATACACACATACAGATACAAACAGTGGAGAGAGATGGCATACTTGAAGAAAACATCTTCACTAGGGATAGGGTGGTTCTCCTACTCCTGTTCATACTGTCCTGGGATGGAACCAATGTTCTGTCTCAAGTGGTACACTGGGCAATAACAGGCAACTATTCAGCTCTATGAGTCACATGAATAGGGTGTCATTGAGGCTAATGTGGGAGTCAAGCTGTCAGCCCACAAACTCTGCCAACTCCTCCTCCAGCTCATATCAGGTACGAAAATGTGACCTACTGACAATGTCACCAGAGGAAGTAACAACACCACCTCCTGTGATTAACTAGCAAAGGCCACCAAAGACACCTCCTGGTCACCCCCTCATTACTTTATGCCTGTCACCCATTGAAGAGGCAGGACTGAAGTAAGATGGTGAAACAGACAGAGAAGACAGGGCAAGATGATGGAGCAGGGATCACTGTCACACCATAGGCATAACTGTGGCTGCATATGACAGTAACATGAAGGGAAAAAAAAAGCATCAAATAAAAATATAAAATAAGGATAATAACAGTGAGAGAGGAACTGAAGGATGGAATACATTGTGATCATATCTGTTTCTGATTATCAGCATTACAAGTATCTGTCAGTCAGGGGCCATAATGATAATTAGGTTTTGAATGTTTTATGTTCCTTTTGGAAGATATGTATACAAGGGTTCAGTAGCATAGTACCAGCTATATTAGTTAAGAGAGGGTGACACTACCATTGGTCTAGAACTGGTGGCTGTAAGAGGCCATGGAAGGTGTGTGCATGTGTGCTAATATGGATATGTCATGTAGGACAGGAACAAAGAAAGACCATGTCGACACGAATGATGCTGCTAACTACACTAGCTAATATGCATACTATACGGGTTTGGTGTTCCAAAGGCAAACAAGATGGTGGTGGTAACAAAGGCAGCTATTAGCATATGATTTGGAAGTACTGTAATTTAAGTTGATAATTACTATAGGACAGAGTTATAGCAATGTACGAATACCATGGTTATACCAGTTGGAAGGGACATATGCATGGGAATTCAGTGGAGTTATGTAAAGCCAATATGTTGAGATGTAAACCCAGCATGCTGTAGACCTCCTGCTGTAAGCCAATTCCCACAGTATGATAATGGATCAATAGCACTGCATACCTATAACTGTTTGGTAGCGGACATGATAAACTGGCAAGCTGTGACGGGCATATGTTTGCAAATGGGGAATGTATGTATCCCCCAACCATGCTCTCTGTGTAAGTAAGTTATCATACCAATATATATACACAGGTTATGTTGCAGTATATAGAGGTGTCATATATTGGTGTCATAGTTACCTCTACACAGCTATAGCAGTGGGTAATGCAATGCTGCTATAATAAATATACAGAACTTAGCTATATAGTGACAATTATCATATAATCTCCAACATCTGGAAACACACTCCATCTGTGTATATATATATATATATATATATATATATATATATATATATATATATATATATATATATATATATATATACAGGTGTCATGAATTAAATGTCCTGGTAGGGCCTTTTAACTATCCATAAAATAATGGTGTGGTGACCTGTTCTGCATACTTACTGCATCTGACCTCTTCTTCCAGTTAGTATACAGGTCAAGATAGTGCCTCTTAAGTTTAGTATAATAGTACCTGCACTGTGCATTAGAGAGATAAATTACATTAACAGTCACTTCCCAGGGAATGCTGAGCTAGGCATCCGTTTTATACAGCGAACCTCAAATGACTCTAGGACAGGTACTCTCAGTAATCACTGTAATTAGTTTTTATTTTATTTTATTTTGCTATTCAATAATGGTTAAGTGGGGCAAGAGCGACCTTAAGTCAACCAGTGCCCTAGGAAAAAGGGCTCCATGGCACCCCCACCACCATCACCCAGTGCCCCCATCCTGGTCTACCTACACCAAATAAATACTGGAAAACTGCCTCTGCTAGACCAGCGCCCTAGGCGGCTGCCTAGTTGGCCTATGCCTAAGGCTGGCTATGAGTGGTGCATTACAACCACAACCCAGGCTCATTACAGCAAAGATTACAAAGGGGTATGGAAATATACAGAAGAGTTCATAAATTGCTCAAATACAAGTAAACAAAATTACACGTATACAAATAAACAATAAACAAACAGATTATTCTGAGTTCAGCAGTGAATAAATAAATAGTAAAAAAGAAATGCACATTTACATGATTTTTTATTTAGTTTTATTTTAGTTTACATCTGTTTATTGGGGTGGTACACTGATCTCGACTGACCATCTGCAGGTACTGCCAAGGTGAAATAATTCACAAGGAAGAGAGAGAGAGAGAAAAAAAAGAGAGAAAACATAGAATCAGAATACAGGACGAGAAGTTTCATTTTAACCATTGTCCTTAAAACACTTACAGGTAGCTGTTATATGTTTAGTGTATTCATATGAGACACTGAGGCTATGTATGCTTTCAAGTCATTTATTATACATACACACATCAGGAGCTGTAACTTGTACATATATGTTATACTTCATATGCTTACTGACTGACTTGTTAGTTCTAACACGTGCATCTCCATTCAAGTTTAAATTCACACTGAATGACTACACAAAGTGGCACTGATTTTGCACTTGCAGAGTAACTTACATGCACGTGCTGTCTAGCTACAGTGGCTGACTAGGTTCAATATACACACTGATCTGCTTCCTCTCTCTTTAATTTTGTTCGACATTGTAAAATACAAGAACAAAGGCATATTTAAGAGCCAGACATTATTTCAACATTTCAACAAAACATAACTGATTTCAAGTCCAAGTTGCTGTGCATTTAAGATTGGGTTTGCAAATTCTACCCAAACTAGTTGCACAGAAATTCTGACTAGGTTTAGCAGCAGAGACAGTCTTTGGGGATTAATTCAATACTGGAACATTTGGGTTTGTATCAGAGTTGTTTGAAGAAAGCACAGTGTCCTTTTGAATGAAGTCATTCTGGAAATTAGAGTCAGTGGCACAGGCAATTTGCTGTGGACACGTAACACATATCTACGATTCCTTCTGTAATCCATTCTTTCAGATTGTATGATGTAAGATTCTGATTCCTCACAAATGTCCAGGATTCCTACATGCTCATAACCTTTGGATGTTTGCATTCTCACTTCTTCTTGTAACAATGGTCAAAGGGATTTACCAGTCTTATCATAGTACAATTTTTGTGACTGACATTTTCTCAAATGTTGAGTCTAGACCACTCTATTGTTCTTTGCATTGGGCACTAACAATTGTTTACTGATTGGAAGAGTTGTTTGTGTTTGTCTAGACACCAGTCTTTGAACAGATGAACCAAGCAAGTTGTCACGAGGAATGTTTCTGAGATTGAGTAAGTTAAGGAAAATATCTGTACCATCTCTTTTGGATTTCTCCAACAAATACTTTGTACTACAAGCTGCACATTCAGCTAAACCATTGGCTTGTGGATACTCAGGACTACTGGTAATATGAACAAATTCCTAAGAGTCAGCAAATTTCCTGAATTGCTTACTAGTAAACTGTGCATCATTGTCAGACATAACTTTGTGCAGACTACCATGGACAGACAAATGTCTCTTCAG
Organism: Protopterus annectens; assembly: GCF_019279795.1. NCBI lineage: Eukaryota > Metazoa > Chordata > Ceratodontiformes > Protopteridae > Protopterus > Protopterus annectens. Next base: position 297,029,911 of record NC_056743.1, read on the forward strand.
TTTTGAAATGACTATGCTGGATGTCAAGATAGGATTTAGGTTAATTTCAAACAAATTTGAGTAAGAGTCTACTAACACCAAATAATGTTGACCATTCCCTTTGAAAATATCTACAGCAACCATCATCCATGGTAATTCAAGAACTTAGTGTAGCTGAAGTGGTTCATTTGGTTGATGTGGTTTGGTGCTGTTGCAAATTGAACACGCTAGAGTATTCTTCTCTATATGTTTGGACATGGAAGGCCAAAATACAATGCCTCTTGCCCTATTTTTGGTTGAATCATTACCTGGGTGACCACAGTACAAAATTTTGATATATCCTGTTGTAATGCTTTAGGAATTATCAATTTTGGACCTTTCATGATGATTCCATCCTCCATCAAGAGCTCATGTCTGTAAGGAAAATGCTGCTGACTGTCAGGTCATAACCAGTTTGTCATGTTGGCCACCTTTGACTTATAACATTTTTCAGCTTCTGGAGAAGTGGATCTGAAGCTTTGTGGATCTTTAGTTTATCAAGCCTTGATGAAAAAAATGTCTGACTTCCATGACTTCAAAGTCTGCTGTTTTATTTTCATGCCTCTCTGTTATTTGTCTGGGTATGAGTGACAAAGCATCTGCAAGGTACAAGTATTTGTCCTTTTTGCAAATAATATTGAAATTGTAATTTTGCAATGTTAACATCATGCATTGCAATCAAGCTGGGGCTGTATGTATTGGCTTTTTCAAAACTGTCACTAGTGGTTGGTGATCAGTCTCCATTTAGATAGGTCTCCCATAAATATAATCATTGAACTTCGAACATGCGATCACTACTGCCAAAAGTTCTTTTTCTATTTGTGCAAAATGTATCTCTGTTTGAATTGAAGTTCTTGATGCATAAGCAATGGGTATGCCTTCTTGAAAATGTGCTGTGCCAAGGCCATACCTTGAAGCATCACAAGAAAGAGTTACAGGTTTGTGAACATCATAATATCTCAATGTGGGTGGACTGGCAATTTTCTTCTTCAGAATATCAAATGCTCTTTGGTGTTGTTCCAACCATGAACAGTGTACATTGTTGCATGTCAACTCATGTAATGGTGCAGAAAGCTCACTCAAGTCATGGATTAACTTTCATAAATACAAAAAAATCTTAGAGGTGTGCAACATGCGCTGTAAGGATAAATCCAGTTGGAAGGTTCAGGTAAACAAGTAGAATAAGTCACAGTCCATGGAGTTCATTAAAATCCAGGTTTAATGACAAAACAGAATAAAAACTGCAGGAGTAAGCGCTTTCGCGTTGTATCCAACGCTTCATCAGACATAAAATGCAGCAAAGAGCAAATCATTTAAATACATAACAAGTGTCAGCAATTAACAAATCACATGCTGAACATGATTTAAGGTAGTGTATCATTAAAAGGGCAATGTAAAATTAAGAACAAGCATTGTTGTGTGTGCATGTATATATAAAATCAATGTTTCAAAGGTCTGTTTATTAGGAATGGTCTGAGTGTGAATCTGTCATTAAGTCCAAGCCTATGGGCTTGTAATTTCAAGATCCATTTCCCTTCCCTCTCCTCAGTATTGTTCCTAATATTGCCTAGTCTTCCTCCTTTGTGAACAAGTTCCAAGACCTTGAATTTGAAACAGTGTGAGGCATCGCTATCTAAGACATGTTTGGCCAAGGCATTGGTAGTATTGGCTTTCTCGATGGCATAAATATGTTCACGTATTAAGCTCACGAAGGGTCCTGGTAGTCATCCCAACATAGAATAATTTACATGCCTGACACTCAGCTACATATACCAGGTTGGTGGAAGTGCAATCAGCATAAAACATGGATGTATACCTATGTCCTGTGATTGGGTGAATAAAACAATCTGAAGTAGCTATGAACTTGCACTGATTGCAAGAAAAACAAGGATATGTGCCCTTCTTCTTCAAACTCCTGCTAACTGAAGGCTTCCTATCATAACAAAGAAGTCTGTTTAGAGAATACATGTTCTTGTAGGCTACTTGTGGTCTATTATCAACTAACTTTTGATGTTATCATCTAACAACAACATTCTCCAGTTGTTGTTGAGAACTTGTAGGACATGACTGTTTTATTAGTGTAAGGAATAACTATTCTATTTGTGGTAGAACTATTCCTAACATGTGGGGGGTCCATCTTTGTCCTCTTTAGGAGTGGAGTCCCTTTGCCAGTTCTAAAATGATCACCATCCCGTATGTTTTTGTATACTTTTTGACTATCATATCCTCTGTGTATAAAATTGCTGGCTAGTTGTAACTTGTGGTCATCATAAGTGGAGTCGAGAGTTGTTAGTCTTGACATCCTCGTAACTTGATTGGTTACAATATTCTCATATACATGCCTGGGATGCATGCTATTGCGATGTAATAAGTTGTTCCTCCAGCACTCTTTCCTATACAATTCAGTGTCAAAACCATTGTCAGTCTTAACGACCTTCACATGTAAAAATGCCATCTCCTTGTCTGAGTGATTACATTCAAAACTAAGAAATTCTGTAGTGTGATTTAAATAGGACACAAATTCAAGTAGCTGTTCTAGTGTGCCACCCCATATAATAAAAACGTCATCTACAAATCTATTATAATATTTGAGATGCGTTAAAAAGCTGTTATCGTTGCCATGGACATAAATGTCCTCCCATTGTGCCAATACTAAGTTTGCATATGCATTGGCACATGGTGTGCCCATCGCTACACCTTTAGTCTGAAGGTAATACTTGTTGTCATAAAATAAAACATTATATTCAAGGACAAGTTCCAAAAGTGACATCCATCTAGAGATATTGTGAGTAGGAAGCATCTGTTTTACAAAAAAAGCTCTAACATGTTCCATCCCAATGTCATTGGGTATGGATGTAAACAGTGATTTCACATCAAGACTAACCAGAATGTCACTCATTTCAAACAAGGTGGAATTAAGATATGTAGTCAAGTTTTCCAAAAATCAGTAGTGTCTTTCAGTATATGTTTAACATTGGAAACAATAGGTTTGAACATTTTATCCAAATAAATGGAAATTGGCTCAGTGAGCCATCCTTTACTAGACACAATAGGTCTCAAAGAAAGGTTGTCTAATCCTTTATGGATTTTTGGAAGTCCTCTAAATGATGGAACAAGAGGATTGTCAACCAACATATAGGAATATAATTCTTTGTCAATGACATCAGTTAACAACAATTCATAAAGATGACTATGGACCTCCCTAATTAGGTTATTAAGATCATAATTCTGTATGAAGAAATAAGTGTCATTGTCAGATAACATCTTTTTCATTGTGTCTGTATAGAATGATCTATCCATTACAACCACGGCACCGCCTTTGTCGGCTTGCCTAATGACAATGTTATCATTGTTCCTCAAACTATTAATGGCAGCTCTTTCCTCTGAGGTAGTATTGTAGAAGCAGAAGCTGATCCATAAGTTGTTGTGTTGAACTGTCGCTTAGTCATGTCACGGGGCCAAGAGAAAACTTGGCCGTTTTGAAAATCTAAGAAGTCTCTCTCGAGCTTCTTCTTCTTCTCTTGTAGAGATTTGAAATCTACAGATGTTAGTGAATGTTTCAAGTCAGTTGATAGAGTATTCAGTTCATGCTGCCCAAGAACATCGGCGAGCTCATTCTCTATGACTTTAATTTCATCAACAAGGGATGCAATGAGAGTGTTATAATGTTCAATTAATATTTTAATATATGCAAAGCTGGTATCAAGTTTAGCTTTTGCCATTTGGCCAAAAGCTCGGGTTGTGTGGTTCGAGCGTGGGCATTTTAGCACCCTCAAGCCCCTCGGAATGAGCTTAAAACTGAGGCAGGCTTCCATGTGCAGTTTCTGCCACTGCACATTACGTAGCTTGTAGAGTTTGTTCTCCAATTTTCGGGTGATAAGGACAACATTCATATTGTTCCTAAAATCATTGTTAGTGCTCTCAGATCTATTTAGGTCAGCAGCAGTCAATTTTAGAAGTGGATTTTCAACAAAAGTAAATAGCTCATTCAAACGAAACATATCAGCAGAACTGTTTGCACTCACAGGAGTAGCCGGAGTGGCAGCCATGTCCCGGCAATAAGGTAGCAATGTCAATGTAGAATTAAAAACCAATATATTGCCAGGTAAAGCACCCTCTGTTAAGAACAAATCATGAACACAGAAAAATCTTAGAGGTGTGCAACATGCGCTGTAAGGATAAATCCAGTTGGAAGGTTCAGGTAAACAAGTAGAATAAGTCACAGTCCATGGAGTTCATTAAAATCCAGGTTTAATGACAAAACAGAATAAAAACTGCAGGAGTAAGCGCTTTCGCGTTGTATCCAACGCTTCATCAGACATAAAATGCAGCAAAGAGCAAATCATTTAAATACATAACAAGTGTCAGCAATTAACAAATCACATGCTGAACATGATTTAAGGTAGTGTATCATTAAAAGGGCAATGTAAAATTAAGAACAAGCATTGTTGTGTGTGCATGTATATATAAAATCAATGTTTCAAAGGTCTGTTTATTAGGAATGGTCTGAGTGTGAATCTGTCATTAAGTCCAAGCCTATGGGCTTGTAATTTCAAGATCCATTTCCCTTCCCTCTCCTCAGTATTGTTCCTAATATTGCCTAGTCTTCCTCCTTTGTGAACAAGTTCCAAGACCTTGAATTTGAAACAGTGTGAGGCATCGCTATCTAAGACATGTTTGGCCAAGGCATTGGTAGTATTGGCTTTCTCGATGGCATAAATATGTTCACGTATTCGCTCACGAAGGGTCCTGGTAGTCATCCCAACATAGAATAATTTACATGCCTGACACTCAGCTACATATACCAGGTTGGTGGAAGTGCAATCAGCATAAAACATGGATGTATACCTATGTCCTGTGATTGGGTGAATAAAACAATCTGAAGTAGCTATGAACTTGCACTGATTGCAAGAAAAACAAGGCTTAGGCGATGGGCTTCCTTCTTTTCCACTGCCCTTCAGACCCTTCGAAAGGAGGACTTGGTCTCCACAAGGAAGGGCAGTCAAAAGAAAAAATTCAGAAGAGACCAATTTACACATGAAAAAACAGCAAATGCAGATTCAGAGGACCTAGTGGTAAATATTTCTTGTTATAGTTTAAGTGTACATGAAGTTTCTGTCTTGAACAAGGGCTTGGGGTTTATACCCTCCGCCAGTAATGATTTGACTGACATTATAATTGATATCAAAATGTTCACGAGAAATCTAGGGCTGAAATTGCTCCATGGTCATGAATCTAATCAGGTTAATGCTAGGAACCATATGCCTTTTAGAAAACCATCTGCTTTTCTTCCACAACAACATCCGATATTGGAAGCATTTGAACAAGCCTGTGAGCTTGATTTATTTGAACTTTATAATAACAAAGATACTAAACCATGCTTCTACAATACTACCTCAGAGGAAAGAGCTGCCATTAATAGTTTGAGGAACAATGATAACATTGTCATTAGGCAAGCCGACAAAGGCGGTGCCGTGGTTGTAATGGATAGATCATTCTATACAGACACAATGAAAAGATGTTATCTGACAATGACACTTATTTCTTCATACAGAATTATGATCTTAATAACCTAATTAGGGAGGTCCATAGTCATCTTTATGAATTGTTGTTAACTGATGTCATTGACAAAGAATTATATTCCTATATGTTGGTTGACAATCCTCTTGTTCTATCATTTAGAGGACTTCCAAAAATCCATAAAGGATTAGACAACCTTTCTTTGAGACCTATTGTGTCTAGTAAAGGATGGCTCACTGAGCCAATTTCCATTTATTTGGATAAAATGTTCAAACCTATTGTTTCCAATGTTAAACATATACTGAAAGACACTACTGATTTTTGGAAAACTTGACTACATATCTTAATTCCACCTTGTTTGAAATGAGTGACATTCTGGTTAGTCTTGATGTGAAATCACTGTTTACATCCATACCCAATGACATTGGGATGGAACATGTTAGAGCTTTTTTTGTAAAACAGATGCTTCCTACTCACAATATCTCTAGATGGATGTCACTTTTGGAACTTGTCCTTGAATATAATGTTTTATTTTATGACAACAAGTATTACCTTCAGACTAAAGGTGTAGCGATGGGCACGCCATGTGCCAATGCATATGCAAACTTAGTATTGGCACAATGGGAGGACATTTATGTCCATGGCAACGATAACAGCTTTTTAACGCATCTCAAATATTATAATAGATTTGTAGATGACGTTTTTATTATATGGGGTGGCACACTAGAACAGCTACTTGAATTTGTGTCCTATTTAAATCACACTACAGAATTTCTTAGTTTTGAATGTAATCACTCAGACAAGGAGATGGCATTTTTAGATGTGAAGGTCGTTAAGACTGACAATGGTTTTGACACTGAATTGTATAGGAAAGAGTGCTGGAGGAACAACTTATTACATCGCAATAGCATGCATCCCAGGCATGTATATGAGAATATTGTAACCAATCAAGTTACGAGGATGTCAAGACTAACAACTCTCGACTCCACTTATGATGACCACAAGTTACAACTAGCCAGCAATTTTATACACAGAGGATATGATAGTCAAAAAGTATACAAAAACATACGGGATGGTGATCATTTTAGAACTGGCAAAGGGACTCCACTCCTAAAGAGGACAAAGATGGACCCCCCACATGTTAGGAATAGTTCTACCACAAATAGAATAGTTATTCCTTACACTAATAAAAACAGTCATGTCCTACAAGTTCTCAACAACAACTGGAGAATGTTGTTGTTAGATGATAACATCAAAAAGTTAGTTGATAATAGACCACAAGTAGCCTACAAGAACATGTATTCTCTAAACAGACTTCTTTGTTATGATAGGAAGCCTTCAGTTAGCAGGAGTTTGAAGAAGAAGGGCACATATCCTTGTTTTTCTTGCAATCAGTGCAAGTTCATAGCTACTTCAGATTGTTTTATTCACCCAATCACAGGACATAGGTATACATCCATGTTTTATGCTGATTGCACTTCCACCAACCTGGTATATGTAGCTGAGTGTCAGGCATGTAAATTATTCTATGTTGGGATGACTACCAGGACCCTTCGTGAGCGAATACGTGAACATATTTATGCCATCGAGAAAGCCAATACTACCAATGCCTTGGCCAAACATGTCTTAGATAGCGATGCCTCACACTGTTTCAAATTCAAGGTCTTGGAACTTGTTCACAAAGGAGGAAGACTAGGCAATATTAGGAACAATACTGAGGAGAGGGAAGCGAAATGGATCTTGAAATTACAAGCCCATAGGCTTGGACTTAATGACAGATTCACACTCAGACCATTCCTAATAAACAGACCTTTGAAACATTGATTTTATATATACATGCACACACAACAATGCTTGTTCTTAATTTTACATTGCCCTTTTAATGATACACTACCTTAAATCATGTTCAGCATGTGATTTGTTAATTGCTGACACTTGTTATGTATTTAAATGATTTGCTCTTTGCTGCATTTTATGTCTGATGAAGCGTTGGATACAACGCAGCGCTACTCCTGCAGTTTTTATTCTGTTTTGTCATTAAACCTGGATTTTAATGAACTCCATGGACTGTGACTTATTCTACTTGTTTACCTGAACCTTCCAACTGGATTTATCCTTACAGCGCATGTTGCACACCTCTAAGATTTTTTTGTGTTCATGATTTGTTCTTAACAGAGGGTGCTTTACCTGGCAATATATTGGTTTTTAATTCTAACTTTCATAAATAGTTGACCATACCTAGAAAATGTAAAGCTGTGATATTCTCTGGAACTGGCATTTCAACAATTGTTTGCATAGATGGTTCTGGTTATAAGCTAGAACTGGTAAGGAAATGTCCCACATAAGTAACTTGTTTCCATTTGAATTTACATTTCTGAGGATTCAGTTTGATATTTACTCCACGTGCACAGTCTAGACCTTTCCTGAGATTTCTGTCATGATTGTCTTCACCATTGCCTTTAACAGTAATGTCATCTACTATAATAGCACATGGATAACCAGAAAAAAAATTGTTCCATGATACATTGAAAGACTTTACTGGCAGAATTAATTCCAAATGGCATTCTTAATAATCTGTATCTGCCAAAGGGTATACTGAATGTGGTTAACAATGAAGGTGTGCAATCCATCAAAATTTGACAAAAGGAGCTTTTTGCATCAAAAACTGAAAACAACAGTGGAATTAACAAGAGAGCTGCTACCTCTTCTACTGAATCCATTGGATGATGAGGACACTTAAGTGCTTTGTCTCTTTGATCAATACATATTCGAATATCATCTGAGCTTTTCTTATGAGCTATGACCATGGAGGATACCCATTCAGTCAGTTCTTCTGCTAGAGTAAGGACTCCTTAATTCACCATTTTGTCTAGTTCTGCTTTTACTTTACTCTGGATTACTATTAGAACCTTCAGTGCTGGTCTGACAATTGGACTTCCTTTATGGTTTAACTTCATAGAATATGTGACTAGAAGTTTACCAAGCTTGTTTTTGAAAATATCAGCATATTCACTAAAAATATTCTGTGTAAAACTATCATTGCTCTTCAGACTAATATGGTAGACCTCTTTATTAAATTAAATCAGTCCCATTCTCAGACTGCCTTTGAGGCCTAATAGTGACTGCACATGTCTTTTGACTATGTAAAATTGAAAGTCATAGCTGTTTCCAGCAGAATGGCATGAAAAAACTATTGTGCCATCAGTTTGAATCTATTCCCCACTATAAGTAACTAGTTTTGCACACTTTGCTGAATCAAGTTTCTCACCAGCTTTTATCTTAGCAAACATTTGTGCTGATATAACATTGCACTTAGATCCAGTGTTTACTTTAAGCTCTACAGGTTTCCCATTAATTTGTACAGTACAAAATATTTCACTCTTAACTGCCAACTGATAATCTACTGTAGTAACTGTTTCATCGAATACAGAAACACCATCAAAATAGAAACTTTGCTCACAGCTATCAGAGTTTGCTACAGTCACTATCTGATCTACTTGCTTTTTCAGATACTCTCTTTTAATATAAGTTTGAGACACTTTAGACTTACAAAGACGTTTGAAATTATTCCACGTTTTACATTTGTGACATTGCTGACCAAAAGCTAAATACTTTTCCCATTTAGATTCATGACTGCCTCCACAATTGCAGTGGTAAACAATGAGGTCGGGTGTAGCACTGCCTCTCAGTTGATATTTCTTTTTCATCTTAACTTTCTGCTGCACAATATCAACATTTGCCCTAGCAGATACTGTAGACATGCTTTTTTCATTTGTAAGTATATTTGTATGTTTTTCTCTAATCTCATGTATTTGACAAATCTCAATGGCTTTGCTCAATGTTAATTCACTATCTTGAAGCAAAATCTATCTCACTCTGTCGTTATTAACACCACATACAAGACAGTCTTTTATCAACTCATCTTGTAGATCACCAAATCTGCATGTTTTTGCTTTATTTCTTAAGTCAGTAATTTATGCTACAATAGTTTCACCAGGCTTTTGATTTGTTGTGTAAAATTTGTGCCATTCTATTGTAATATTCTTTGAGGGTTACACATTTCTCTAAATTTAAGTTTTAAGCATTCAGGGTCTTCCTGCATTTTAGCCTGTATCACAATATGGTGGTTCTGCCCATCCCCTGCATACATGGCAGGTGCATACAAAAATGAACTTTCCTGTTCAATGGCCTCTGATCCAGCTAAATTAAGAAGTTTAAATGCTCTTGTACATGTGTTTTTATCAGAAAATGGTGTGCCTGTATGAAAATATATTCTTGCTCAACCACTCACCAAGTCTCAGCAATATTATCATTAAACACCAGTGATTCAGGTCTGCAAAATCCCTCCACCAAAACAACAAAGTTCCTTTAAACCAGATGTGTCCAACCTGCGGACTCTGGGCCGCATGCAGCCCTCGGAGCTCTTCCATGCGGCCCGCGACCTTTAACTGCAACTTCAGTGTATGCATGCCTCAAAAGACTTTTTTCGCATTTTTGCACCCATGACCTATAACTGCAATGTCGGTGTGAGTATGCACCAAAGCACCCTTCCCGTTTTGTTTTTTTCCCGCAGAAGTAGAATCTGTGTGTTTGCACCGCTGTATTATTTCACACTGAAGAGTGTGTGTGTGTGTGTGTGTGTGTGTGTGTGTGTGTGTGTGTGTGTGTGTGTGTGTGTGTGTGTGTGTGTTCATGCTGAAGAGGGATTCATGTAAGGATTTGCCGTTGTTGCATTTGAAAAGGACAGCACCTAACTATTAATAGGTAAGTGTGGAGTGAGTGCATGCATGAAAGCAAAATGTTTATGTGCATGAAAGTAGAAGAGTGTGTGTGTTTGTGTGCATGAGAGAGAGAGTTGTACTGATTTAACATACTTGTCAACTGTACAGATTTTCGAAGAATGTCTGGATTTTTGTCTCATATCGTTTGCGTTTTCTGACATTCAAGCTGAATATATCCATAGCCCTTACAAGTCTTTTTCCTACTGGGCTGATATTGTTTGAAGATGTACAAATCAACAGACATGGCTGATCAGTATGGTTTTGTATGCATACCTGGAGATAGGATACTATTAATGGGGAAAGAGGTGACCAAACAGAGATCATAAAGTGTAGCCATACCTCTCAACTGTACAGATTTTTGCAGAATGTCTATAATTTTGCCTCATATTTTTGGCTTGTTTGTCATAAAACTGTGGTTTTCTTGCATACTAGTAACAAATTATTAAAGACTGAAGTTAGAAAATGACAGTCATTTAAATTTCAGAATTCATACCCTTCAGAAAATGTATGCTAATGCAAAACCTGTTATTCTATCAGCTTTCTAAGTCTGTAATAGCAATATTTAAAAACTGTCCCTATTTTTGGGGCTTTGTCCACTTTTATTTATGGCTTTGTCCAGATTTTGTACTCTAAGAGGTTGAGAGGTATGAGTGTACCCAGTGTGACAGTGGAAAATAAGTGGGTAAATCGTATTAGAGGTCAGACTTACACAAATATCCTTTTTTATTGAGTATAAACCTTTATAGTCATGATCTACAAATGATGAAGATTTTCTAAGCTTTATGGACATTGTTCATGTGGATCTAAGACTATTTACCGCAATCACTATTTACCGAAACGCAAATGCTCATGCACAGTTTTGCAAAAGTGCTTTTCACCGAAAATGCACTTTCACTAAACATTAATAAAAAAAATTAAAAAAATAAACTTGAAAAAAAAACAACATTAATCACGTACCCCCTACTTTTATATTCTCACTCCGAGATCGCACTACAGAGGGGAAAAGGGAATATTCCCTTATTCCCACTGCGCTGCGATCTCACCAACAGCCCTTTTGAATTTTTTTTACTTTTTTTATTTCTGTTTCGCAAAAGTGCATTTTCGGTGAAAAAGCACTTTCGCGAAACTGTGCGTGAGCGTTTGTGTTTCTGTAAATTCTGCATTCGGTAAACAGTCCTGGACCTGTTCATATAATGTGTTTGTGGTGATGTAAGATTTTTTAGCTATTTTCTTGCAGACAGACTTCACAGAATTACTAAAATTGTTAGCAAATTTAATACTTTAATTCTGATAAAGAGAAGTTTCAAATGTTTGGTAAGCTGTTATACTATTATACCCTACATAAGCAATTTTGAAATAACTGGTGTAACTGAAGTCAGAATTCTAATTAGGACAGTGAATTTTTATATGATTAATATATTGTTAAATACCGATGCCCTATTTCAGTTAATTTGATAAATAATTGTTTAAAGGTAATAGTGTGCTTTTTAACATGTCTCTTATGGTTGCAGCTTGGGGGTGGAGAAGGATTAAAGACCTGGTTTCTAGGATTATGTTGACGTTTTGTGTGATGGAAGCATGTCAGCATCTCATGCTGAATCGTGTGCTGTTTGTTAGTTGCAACACATTTTTCTGTGTAATATTGGTTACTATGGTACCTTGGCTACTGGAAGTGGGGGGGGGGGTTCTGGATGCTTCTGGCAGGGAAATGCAAGGGTGAGTTTGAACTGCCAGAAGTATATGTATTCTTTCCTGTTTTAATGCATCATTTTTGTTCATAAATTTCCCTGACTTGACAGATATCACAACTGTGAGTTTATCAACTTAAAGATGCCATTCTGGGTAAATAAAATGGTGGGAGATATGCAGGTGAGATGTATTCCATAGTAAAGCATGCTACAAGAGTTAACTTAGAGATATTGATTACTAATATGTACAGATGTTCTGCTGTAGGTTAGTGTGTGACTTTATATACCTAGGAGGCTCTCATGATTTTTTTTTTATTAAATGTGAACTGCCATTTCAGTGGCTATGTTTTCTGTTCCTAACTGTATTTTGTGGGATGCTTGTTAGAAATGATTAAAATGTAGAATTTAAGAATAAATATGTAAACTATGTTGGTTTGATACATGTTCTATGAAAAGAGGCACAATAACATAGACATAGTAAACAGAAACAGAAGTGTGCAGCATGGATAAGCTTAGCATGGGCACCTGTTATCTCTGGATAATATCCTGCTTAACAAGTATGGCTTCAAGTTTAGGCATTCTGCTTCTAATGCTTCTGGCATTCAGCAATGCTACCTAGATGTCGCCAGGACTGGAATTTGTTATTTTGGGATGTTTGTCAGGTGAATTTGGCCTAAAACAGGCACTATGGAGTTAACAAGATTTTTAGCCAGTACATGAAAAATGAGGAGTTGGACATGCAGGCTATACTTGTCAAAAGTCCGCTGAACATTTTGACCCACAGAGACACACTGGATCCATTTGAATGACACAATTTACTAAGCAAATACGGAAACCAATTTTATCACTGTATTTAAGCATCATTCCTGGTGAATATAAAATGCTGCTCAATGTCAGGATCTTGTCTTCTTCAAAGACATGAGGAGAGAGTTTAAGCATCCCTCCATATCACCACCAAGGTGGAACACCTAAGATTATTCACCACTACATGGGTAATCATCTTTGGGTACTGCAGGGATCCATGGGCTGTGGCAGGCTAAGTCCTTCACATGAGGGTACACTACTTTCACAAAAAGAAAATCCAATATCCCAGTAGTGACGACATACCTACTACAGTGGAATTGGATACAGAAGAAGACATCAGCACTTTGGATGACATATGTACATTAAGGACATGGACATCTTTAAGAAACCAGCAAAATCAAGAGGTATGATTTCATAAAGATGGACGGGTTTATTAACTAAGATGTTAGAGATAACTGTTAGATTAAGAATTAGAATGAGAATTAGAATTTTAAGGCAATATTAGATATTCATTACATTTATTCATTGTTTGAATGCACTTACAGTACAGCCAGGAGGTCGACTTTGGTCACCCGTGGCAGCGAAATATTTAACTATATGATGTATTTTATATGCGGCCCAAGACAATTTCTGTTCCCTCAATGCAGCCCCGGCAAGCCAAAAGGTTGGACATCCCTGCTTTAAACATAAGTATAGACCCGGTACTTGTCATTTTTCTCAAGTGCACAATGTTCTGGTGTCTTTCTAAGGGGATCCAGTATCTATCTGCCTGGGATGACATGATTGACAAACCTCAATGGCCTGCATCTGTCACCCCTGGGCTTCCGGATACTGGCCAAGACTCTTGCCACCCCTATAGTGCCTTTTTTAGGTGGTGTTCAGCTACAAACAAATGCAATCTGAGGGTCATGCTGTTCAATGCTAGAAGTCTAAATCACAAAATGCACTTGCTCAAAGCACTCCTTAAAATGGAGAACATTGACATCTGTGGTGTAACAGAGACCTAGTTCAAGGCAGCAGAAAGCACCTCTGCACTACCAGGCTATAACTCATTCCACACCTTTCGGCCCCAGAACTTGGACTGAAGCTCCAAAGGCAGTGGTGTTTCCATATTCATAAAGGATGCACACACCTCCAGACTGGTAGCCCAACATAATGCATTAGAGATACTTCAGGTGGAAATAACATTGGGTAAGACAGCGATTCAAGTTGTAGCCTGCTATAGGTCCCCAACCATGTCCCAAGACTCACTCTCCATGTTCCTAAGCACCGTGCAGAACATTATGGTCCAACCCAACACTCTTATACTGGATGACTTCAACTACTACTCCATTAACTGGGAAAACTACTCATGTACCAATACACTTGCCCAACGTTTCCTGGAATTCATTAATTCCAATGCCCTGGACCAGCTTGTTCACACCCCCACTAGAGGTAGCAACATCCTTGACCTGGTCATTACTAACATGAGCTACCATTGCTCTACACCAATAGTCAACTCCTCCCTGGTTAGATCTGTCTGCAAACTAATCACCTTGGAAATCCACATCCCTCCCACCCCCCCACCCCCTGCAAAGGTAACCACAATGAAAAACCTCTCCAAAGCTAACTTTGGGCTCCTAAAACAGCAGTGTCTAACTTCACAGCACTCATGCAAATGGAGAATAGTTGCATGACTGCCGAATCATACACCAATGCACTGTACGAACACATACACAAATGCATGGATCTCGCCATACCCAAAAGAACCAAGATGCTCTCCTCCAAAAAAAGGAATCCAGTCTGGTGGTCCCGTGCAATAAACAAACTCTACAACAGAAGGAGGAAACTGATTTGGAATAAGGTGAAGTCCCAAGACTGGAAAATCTCCCTCATCAGCCTCAACAAAAAGTTGAGATCCCATATCAAATCTTCTAATGCTAGCTATGAAAACAGAATTGCAGCAGATAGTAAAGACAACCACAAGGCCTTCTATAGTTATGTAAAGAATCTCCACGACAATACCTAGATTTGCTCAGAGCAACTGCACAATGGTACCTTCTATACCGAGCCAAAAGATATTGCCAATATACTGGCTGACAGATTCAGTGCCAACTTTACCCATCTCCCCCCTAAAGGACCAGTTGCAATACCCATAGATTGCATGGCACCCAGTATTACTGCTGCACAGGTTAAAACAGCACTGTCCAAGGCCAAGAATACAGCTTCTATGGGACCTGACAATATCCCTGGCTGTGTTCTACATGAACTACAGAATGAAATGGCATCTCACCTGTGTGCCCTGTTCAATCACAGCCTCACCTCAGGCTCTGTCCCTACCGAATGATGCACTGCTATAGTCATCCCTCTCTACAAAGGAGGAGCAACTACAGACCATGGGAACTATCACCCCATTAGCCTTATGAGTCTGATATGCAAAGCTATGGAATGCATCATCATGGACCTAATAAACACAGATATAGGGAATCTCCAAACTCTGGATCCCACGCAGTTTGGTTTTGAGAATGGTAGATCATGCCTGCTCAACTTGGGCGACTTCTTTGAGTCAGTCACCAGACCTGTGGATGGAGGCAAGGTGTTTCATACAGCTTACCTTGATCTGGCCAAGGCATTTGATACCATTCCCCACTCAGGAATCATAGAACAACCCACTAAGCTAGGCATCAACTCCTATATCACTAGGTGGGTTGCAAACTGGCTCACAGATAGAACCCACAGTGTGAAAGTCGCTGGCTCCATGTCAGACCATCGACCATTCATGAGTGGAGTCCCATAGGGTTCAGTCCTGGGTCCTCTCCCGTTTGGTATTTACTTCTCTGAAGTCCAGGCCAACATGAAGGGACTCTGGCTGACAAAGTTCGAAGACGATTGCAAGTTGGGAGCTATTATTAACTCCCCAAGTGATACTGACATCCTACAGAAAGGCCTCACTGAGACCAACGACTGGTGTCAGAACCATGGTCTTAAGCTCAATGCCAAAAAAAAAAAATTATCATCCCCTTTGGGAATAACCCAATTCCCATGAATTACCACATTGATGGTAGTCCACTGAACACAGAAGGTGTTATAAGAGGTCTGGGAACACAGGTTGACAACACCCTCTCTTTTGACCACCACATTGCCACTGTTGTCAGAAAGTCCTTCTGTGTGGCACATCTCATTACTAAGGGTTTTGCATCCAGGAAGAAAGAGGTCATTGTCTTCTTCTACTCTTCCCTCATTAGGCCAATCATTGAATACAATGCCTCATTTGGCATGTACCTCACTAGACACCTGCAACAACTGGAGAGGCCACAAAAGTATCTCACAAAGAGGATCCTAGGCCTTAAACACTTGTCCTTTATGGACAGACTCAAAAAACTCCAACTATTCTCTGTCTCATATCGCCTACTTAGAGGCAATCTCTGCTTGACTTACAAAGCTATGTTTGACCCAGCTTTGTTAGAAATGCTACATCCAAAGAAATCCCAATCCCTCCACACCACATGCTCCAGAGACCTCAACCTCATTACCACAATCAATAGAACGTGCTGGAGGGACAGGTTCATAACCCAGAGACTGCCCATGCTATGGAACAGACTTCCCATACATGTCAAACAGAGCACCTCACTGGCCCTCTTCAAGAAAAATCTTGATGAGTGGATGGGAAATAGAAAGTTCACCACATAGATCACTCCAGTGGCTCTACTCGACAGAGGCACTGGGAACTAAGGTCAGGTGGCACGATGCCAAGGTAATCCTATAGGCTAGGCTTGTAAAGGCTCCATGGCCGTTAGCCTAGTACACACCTATGAACCTACGATAGCTAGCTGTTTGACAGAACTTATGCTGTTAGAGCTGCCACTTCTGAGAGCAAAAAAAAAAAAAAAAAAAAGTTACCAGTGGTGTTCCACAGGACTTAGTTGTAGGTCCTTTTCTTTTCTTAGACCTTCAAGCCAGTACTCCTGTCATGACCTATGGCTAACTAAGTTTGCAGATGACTATAAATTGAGCATTGTCATTCATTTTTCAGCTAACTTCCAATTACTTCAGCATGAGTAAGACCATGTTAACAACTGGTGCAAGGACAATGGTCCCAAATTAAATGTAAAAAAATGTAGCATGGTTCATTTTGTTTAAAAAAAACAGACAAAAAACCTTTTCACTTAGCATATATGTGATGCACACCTTAAATCAGTGACTGCTGTAAGGGATTGGGGCACTTTTGTTGATCACTCGTTATCATTTGACCACCATGTCTCCATAGTGGCTTCCTTAGCCTAATTACCCTTAGTAATGAGATGTGCCACATAGGACTTTCTGACCACAGTGGCAATGTGGTGGTCAAAAGAGAGGTCGCTGTCAACTTTTTTTCCCACATCTCTTATAATGCCTTCTGTGTTCAGTGGACTACCATTGATGTGGTAATTCATGGGAACCGGGTTTTTCCCAAAGGGAATGACGACACATTTTTTGGCATTCAGATTAAGGCCATGGTTCTGACACCAGTCGTTGGTCTCAGTGAGGCCTTTCTGTAGGATGTAAACATCACTTGGGAAGTTAATAATGGCTCCCAACTTGCAATCGTCAGCAAATGTTGTCAGCCAGAGTCCCTCTGTGTTGGCCTGGACTTCTGAGAAGCAGATTACAAACAGGAGAGGACCCAGGACCGATCCCTATGGGACTCCACTCGTGACTGGTCGGCAGTTTGACTTGGAGTCAGCTACTTTCACACTGTGGATTCTATCTGTGAGCCAGTTTGCTACCCACCTATCCTCTGCAAAATATAAGTGTTTATATTCAGATTTACAAGTCTGTCTGTATTGCCTGCATGGGAAATAGTGCAAAAGAACTTGGTAATTTCCAGATATGCTGTATGCACTGCATAACCACTATTCACTTCTTTGGTTACTTTTTCAAATAAATCAATGAGGTTAAAGAGGCAGAACTTTCCTTTGACAAAGCAAGAAAGTTTCAGTGTCCAGAATGAAAAGGTCTGCTTCCTTCATGTGACATACTATGGCAGACAGCTAGTTGATGAGACATTTTATTGTGCCACTTTATTATAATGTGGATATGCATGGCATGGCAGGATGGTGTTATAGAGTAAAATATGAAGCTTTACTTTGACAAGAAAGGATTTCTATTGAAGACATTTGAGAGAGGTTTAAGCACTTATTTAAAATCAGTGCTTATGTTACCATAATCACTGGAAAGCAGATTAAGGGGAATATTCTTCCTGCAATATGAGGCAATAGGTTACACCTTATAGAATGAGGTATTTTGTATCACAGTCTATGCATTGATGGATAAATATGGTGCAGCCAGTATTTGATTTGCTCATTTCTTTTCAACATCTGTTGAAAAATCTGAAGAATGGTTTTGTTACTAAGTATTTGTCAGGTTGTTGTAAATCATTTTTAGGAATGTGGAAGTTGAATCACAACAAAGTGGGTAGATAGGGGATAATACTGAAGGTACAATGTTATGGAAAAAAATCTGAGACACTAAAGGAAGACAGAGAAAAACTGGTGAAAGATATTATTTATATGTATTTTAAACCAGACTGGGAAAGTTGACATTGCTGAAGTTATTAAACAAAGAATGCAATTAATGAGTGTTTCATTTTATGAAAGACTAAAGTTTGATAATTAGTATCTTCGGACAAGTGAATCTTATGACTATTTATCTGCAGCCAGTACCCACCCTTAGACCATGCTTCCTTTATTGAGAAGGGCTACATCATTTAAGTCAGGAGTGAATACACATCAAATCATCCATTTCCAGTCTGAAGGAAAATACTTTATCTCACTGCTTAATTTGCAGCATATGGTGCTGTATAAAGTACCTATCTCTGCACCATGTTTTATTAATTTGCTGACAAAGGTTTAGATCCCAGATTCTAGTATTTGTAGGACTATTTGATTTGTGGAGATACAAGATAATCTGGAACAATGGCTCCTAATGACACAGAAGGCAAGGCATAGATCTCCCCTCATATGTCTGTGCAATATTGGTTAAGGTGACTGTATTACTGTAAATATGATCCATGTGGAACATCTATAGGCTGCTTTGGCAGAGTAGTGAAGCTACAGGCTATATAGGGCAATGGAGACCAGCTGTGATCTACAAGAAGCTACATTGAGGATTTCTGGCATATGGTGTGGCTTGCTGTGCAACTGAAAGTAACTGGCTGCATGTCTGTGTATCATTATTCATACTGACTAATAGGGTTTGGGGGGAAGTAGGTGTTGATAAGATTGTTAGGGATCAAGATGCATATGTCTATACAGTACATTTGAAACAGTGCTGCTGTTAAGTGCAGCCCTGTGGAAATGTGAGTAATTTATAGCAGCACTGACAAAAGCTGAAAAAATTCAAATGAGTAAACTGACAAATATCAAATAACAATTTTCAAGGCTCTACAGCAAACCCAGGCCTAGAAATGGCTTGTTCCCTTTTGCTAAAAGCACAAAAAAAGTATAGAGCTGTCACAGTAAACTCAATACAAAAGAGAAAAACACTTATCTGATGTTTTGCATGGCTGGTACTTCAGTCAATCCAGTAGAATTAGATCAAATCCAGTAGAATAAATCACGGTCCAGAGTTCAACAGCTCATCACGTAGCAGCTAGTAGCAAAAGAGCACTAGGCTTGTTATGGTAACACTAACAGAATCTGAAATAATTCAAAAGAGTCCACTGGCCAATAGCAAATGAGAATCGTCAATGTTTTACAACAGTCTGAGGCTTATAATTTGATTGACACTTCCTCTTCTGTCACTAGAGAAAACCAGATTATCTGAATTAATAAAAGCACAAAAAGTGTACAGCTATCAAGTTAAATGCAATAGAAAAACAGGAAAGACATGCAGATCTTGCAGGGCTTATTGCCTAGTAAGGCAAATGCAACATAAGATGCATTTAACTTTGTCATAAAACAGAAAATATACAGAAGGCTTTCCAGTGAATGGTAGCCATGTCAGTGATGTTGCAGCTTTAAAAATTAGATGGAAGAAAAGAGTTGCTGCATTTTGGTACCTTAGTTAGCAATAAGTAGCTGGAAGATATAAAGGAGAGGGTGGGGTAACGTCCACTTTGGTTTTCTAGTGCCTGCTAGTATTAGAAGATTAAGTCAGACCGGATGGATCATCCAAAGACAAGTTTCAGTAAAAGCATGTAAAGAGTCACTAAGAATAAAAGAGTAACAAGGGTATGTTGGGCGGGTACCCTGTATTCAGAATCTATGGAAGATAATGTCAGGGTAAATGTATTTAAATAGATAAAAAGCAGTGACTTCACAAAATTATGGTTTTACATTTAATTATATAAGATGGAGGGAGTTTCATGGTCAAACTAATATAAGAGTCAGGCAACAAGAGAAAGAGACTGGGTTTAACAGGAATAGGGTGGGAGGCATGGGATTTTTTTAATCCACTTAGCTCTCTTTATGAATAGCCTGGGACTGGCACAAGCAGAATTTGAATCCCTGGAAGCAATCAGAACTAATGACACTCACCCTGGTTCTCAATTTCTCTCAAGAAGGCAACCAGAGTTTTATTCAAAAGTTAGATGATTTAAAAAGGAAAAAGTGCAGCTATTAAATGGAATTACTGAGTAAAGGTTTAAAGGGCACTTTACTCAAATGCTGTAGGTTCAGGAATAATAAAACACTGATTAAACTAATTTAATTGATTTAAAACAGCTAAAACAGATGTGAATTTTTAACTTGAGAGAAAACAAGAAGGAAACAGCTGAAGGACATATACACACTGTTAAAATGAACTTAAAACAAATAGCAAAAAAATTAGCATTTTCTTCTACTTAGCTCTCTTGTTGAATAGGTTGGGACTGTCAAAACAGAAGTGGAAGGTGTGACTAAAAACCTCTTGGGAGTCAGACATTAGCAGTTAACAATAACCGTCCACCTGTCTGGAAGCAATCAGATGTAATTGAAAGTAAGTTGTTTTTGTGGTAAAATAGACTCACTTTTACATGCCTTTGTGGAGAGTGAGAAAGTTCGACAATATTGAGATCAGATGTTTGCTGCTAAGGGAATACCATGTGTCCAGAAGAGTGATAATGACTTACTTTTTTATGGTGTGAAGTTGAGTGAGTCACATTTTACCTGATACGGTTATAATGCATTTTAGAGTTTTGTTATGAAAAATTTATAATGTTAAATTATTTATTTGTGTGTGTGTGTGTGTGTGTGTGTGTGTGTGTGTGTGTGTGTGTGTGTGTGTGTGTCTATTGTATGCAATAGATTTTTTTTTTTTATATGTACTGAGGTAACCATTTGAATTGCTGAGACTCACGATGCCTAGTCCTGGAATGTGGAGACTAAATGACCAAAAATCCAGTCTTATATATATTAAATTCAGTATTGCCATTTCTTGGAATATTACCATTTCTCCGAGGTATAGTAACCTGTGAATTGGTGTACATATATATATATATTTTTTATTTTACATTTGCTGACCAGGCTAGTCTAACTGGATACATGTCCATTTTCAGCAGAGGCCCAAGGAGATAAGCTGCACTTGAAAAGATTAACAAAAAGATAAACATAAACATAAAATGGTTAACATATAAATGCATGTACAAAAAGTAATAGCAGATTATTACATAACATTTCAATCGTTGAATACAAAAATTATTACAGAACATTATATAAATTTGCTAGAAATTCTATTCTCAAGGAAGAAAAAAAGTAAGGAACAGATTTGGATTAGTCCATGAAAGTAGAGGTATTGGTTGAAAAATACTAGGTCCACAGTGATATGATAGCAATGCCATTTAGATTAGTCTGGGTTTGTACAGGGGCATAACCAATGTGTTTTAAGGTAAAGTTTCAATTTTTGTTTAAATAGTGTTAAAGAGGACAGAGATGTCAGTCCATTTGGAGGTTGGTTCCAGTATTTTCCAACAGCATTAGAGAACAGAGAGTTACCAGAGATATTGTTGGATATACTTGTGGATACTAGTAATTTATTGGATGAGCGTAAGTTATTAAGGTTTTTATATGGGGTAAAAAGGTTTGATAGTATTGGAGCTTTAGTTGTTTGGAAGATGGTTTTATGGGCAATGATAAGTTGGTTATAATGGATTTGGTTTTGTAGCTCAAGCCAGCCTAGTTGTTTCGGATTATGACAGTGGTGGATTCTGAAAGAGGAGGCTGTGGCAAATCTAGCTATGTTATTATAAGAGTTTGACAGTTTGTTGAGGTTGTTTTTAGTCAGATTTGTATATATGGATGAAGCATAGAGGAGTGTGGAGATTAAATGGGTAAGGGCAATAGAAGTTCTAGCTTGTGGAGTAAGGAATGGCTTTATCCTATACAGGGAGCCTAGTTTTCTGTTTACAGTTTTTATAGTATTGTTAATGTGAGTTTCATAGGTAAGGTTATCTATTGTTATACCTAGACGTTTAGTGGTTAGGTCTGAGATATAATGGTACCGTTATTGGATGGAACTGAGAAGTTAATTGGTCTGGACTTGCGGGTGGTGTAAAGAGCAATAGTTTTGTCTTTCTGGGGTTCAGGAGGAGGCAATGTTGTAAAAAACAGTTTTCTACTACAGTAAACATTTTCTGGGTTAAGGACTGTAGTTCAGATGAATATTTAGCTGAGTAGATGATTGTAGAATCATCTGCATATTGAATACTGGTAGCTTGAATAATTGCTAGGTGAAGGTCATTTATATAGTTTGAGAATAGGAGGGGACCAAGAATTGAGCCCTGAGGGACTCCTAGTGTAACGGGGAGATGTAAAGGTAGGTTATTGTTCCAAAGCACCGCTTGTTGTTTGTTGTTAAGGTACGATTGGAACCATTGAATAACCAGTGAATCTAGGGAAAGAGATCTTAGTACATTTATAAGTAAATGGTGGTTGACCATATCAAAAGCTTTGGAAAGGTCAATAAAGAGTGCTGAGGAGAGGGTGTTGTTATTTTTGTTATGATTGATACTATCAGAGAAGGATAGAAGAGCAGTGGTAGTACTATGAAATGGTCTGAAGCCATGTTGGCAATTTGCAAGTAGATTGTTTTGCAATAAGTGATCTAGTAGTTGTTTATGGATACATCTTTCCATTATTTTAGCTAAAGGAGAAAGTAATGCTATTGGACGGTAGTTGGAGTATTCGTTAGAATTGCCACCTTTGTGTAGGGGGATGATGTGTGAGATTTTCCAGATGGAAGGAATATTTCCCTCTTGTAAGGTTCTATTTATCAGGATTGATATTGGGTAGGCTATAGCTTTGGCAGCTTTTTGGAGATATTCTGCTGGTAGTTTATCGGCTGATGGGGTTGATGGTTTAAGTTTTTGTAGAAGATTACAGATAAGGTGAGTTGGGACTGATTGCCAGTGGAATATAGGGAGTGAATTTGTTACAGAATTTGGGTGACTAGAATTCTGAGTTGTTATTTGATTGGCCAGTGATTGGATGGCCTCTGTGAAGAAGGTATTAAAGGTGTTTGCTGTTTGTTTGGGATCTTTGGGGTTGGCTCCTGTAGGGGGTGGTGTGGTGGAGTGACCAGGGTGAAGACGTATGTTAATACTGGCCCAGAACTTTTGTGGATTCCTTTGGTTTGTTTGCTGGAGATGACAGTAAAAGTTTTTTTTGTCCAAGAGAATGGCATGTTTTGTATCATTTCTCATTTGTTTAAATTTAAGTTGGTCTGCGGGATATGGGTCTACTTTAAGTTTGTGTGCGGGTATATGTATATATAATATATATATATATATATATATATATATATATATATATATATATATATATATATATATATGGGTCTACTTTTTCTTACCGAAACATCATTCTTTCGAAAAGAAAAAGTACAAGCCCAATTAAGTGAAAGTGCACTTTCACGACTACTGGTTCAATGAACCGGCAATATTAAAAATAGAAACAGTGCAGCACTGCATCACACTACAGTGGGGATAAGGGATTATACCTGTTTCCCCACTGTAGTGCAATCTCAGAGTTAGTATATATAAAGTAACAGGGGTGTGGGGGTGCAGGGCGGCTTGCCCCCTTGCAAAAATGACTTTGAAGTGTTGTTTTTTTATTGTAATATTACCGGTTATGAAAGTGCACTTTTGTTTAAGTGCACTTTCCCTTAATTGGGCTCGTACTTTTTTCTTTTTGAAAGAATGATCTTTCAATAAGAAAAAGTAGACCCATATATATATATAAGTATATATATATATATATATATATATATATATATATATATAGGTGTGTGTGTGTGTGTGTACATATGTACATATATATGTCTAGAAGATTTTTGGGGGCAGCTGGCCCTCTTGGAAAAAAAAAAAGTTTAAAGGGCTTTTTTGAAATTCAGTTTTACAAGTCATTGCATTTCAGTAGGGGTCCTGTGCAGTTGTGTATGTTTGTTTTTGAATAAATGTGAACACTGATTGGGCAGAAAGTATGTCAAATAACGTTATTGTGTGTTTGATGTTTTTTTAATGCAGTAAAATAAATAAACCCATATTTTTTCAATAATTTACATATGATCTTTTATATCTACCTGAAGTACAGCCAATTCAGGCTGAATGAACTTTGGTTTAACAGCTCATCCAAACTAAGGCATACACATAATCCCCTTATGCTGTAATGCAGCATCCGCAATGGAAAATAAACACAAGCTCTTGTTGTGAGAATAGAACACACAGTCTTCTTATCATCCAGCATCAAAGGTGAATGTGCTGGCTGGTAGCCCACTACAGTGATGGTCTCTTTTGTACTGCAACACAGGTGCTTCACCTTCAGAACTGTCTTATCATAAAATTCTTTGATTACCTAAATTATTAATCCTGTCAAACTTTGCTCATTCTTTGTCAATAGATCTCTGCAACTAGATGACTAAAATCCTGACAACATCCCAGGTCGATTAGTTACCCAGACACTGGAGAATCCAGTGAATGAAACTAAGAGTGAGTGGCTGATACTGCTGCATCCAACCTAGTGAAGAACAGATTGGTCTTGATGTTAAATGGAAGCAGTGCAGGGTATGGAAAGCAATGCAAAAGACCAGACCAGGCCAAGAACAATTAGACACACACTGTAGTCAACATTAGGGCTTCATGGGGCAAAGTGCACAGTCCTTTACAGATGTGCCAAGCTGCCTTTGGGGACTTAGTAGACCAGAGGAAAAAAACATCTACCATTTGTGGCTGCCCAGATGATATTATTGTTTTGTTACACCTAAAATAGGTTAGAAATACATCTATTTTTCTTAGCTGTTTTGTGTGTCACCTAAGGTAATGTTCCATTCATGTGTGCAGTTTGTTACAGATTTCATACCTGAGTACATCAAGTATGAAGATGACTGCAAATTGTACCTGTCTTATCTGACAAATCAGTGAGGACTGCTGACACTAATAATGACAGACGTTTGAGTTACTGACTTCATATTCTTCAGATGAATGGATGCTAATGTAAAAAATCTGTTATGTAGTCAGTTTCTAAGTTCATAAAAATTGTCAGTGATTATGGGTCTTTGCCCCTGCTTAATTTTTATTTTTGCTCCTGGTTGCTGTTTTTTTTTTTTTTTTTTTTTTTTATGAGTTGTGTATTAATGGCAGAGCAAATGGATTAATACTGCAGCAACATTCTGGAATAAATAGCTGAGTTTACCCTTTTATAATCACATTTTACCATTTTGTGGTTATCTGGGGGTGGGGGTGGGGGGGGGTGGTTAGTGCAAGAAAGCAAAGGACAGTTAGGATTACCACAAGTGATCATTGCAGTGATTTGTTTGTGAGTTGTGGGTAAAAGAGCATAGTGCCTGAAAGCTCCATGTTGAAATATATTTGTAGAGATTCTTTTTTTTTCCACTTTTTCTGCAGGAGTCCAAATAGATATATGAGCAGTGATAACAGTAGATGCTGCCAGTATCATATACCTTTATAATTTTATTTTTTGTGTGCTTAATTTTCACAGAAGTTTACATGGGGGTGATGTGCCCTGTAGCTGAAATGAAATAGATTACTGTAGCTGCTGTCTACGTCCTATAGTTGCAAGTGAAGTAGATTACTATGACTTTTATTTTCCCACTTTTGGCATAAGTGCCTGTGCATCTGGGGGAGGGGGACAGGTTGTATAAAAGCAAAGGGCAATTAGGTGAGTTATACAAAACATGCATTTTAGGGCAGCCGCGGTGGTGCAGCGGTTAGCATTGCCTCCTCACAGCAAGATGTTCTCTGGTTCGATCCTCGGCTGGGGTGCTTTCTGTGTGGAGTCTGCATGTCCTGCCTGTGGTCATGTGGATTTCCTTTGGGTGCTCCATTTTCCTCCCAAAGACATGCTGTAGGTGGATTGGACACTCTAAATTGCTCTAGGCGTGACTGTGTGTGTGCTTCTGTAGAAGGTTGGGTGCCGAGCTAGCAACTCGACACTGTAAAACTCCACTGCCAATCATGAGTGGAGAGATGATCCACTGTGGCAACCCCTAACTGGGAGAAGATGAAAGAAGAAGACTACAAAACATTCATTTTCATGGTTACGCCCCTCCCAAACTAGTCATGAAAACATTCAGTTTCATGGCTAGTTTGAGTGAGAAGGACTCTGAGCAATAGTTCCCTGCAGTGAGCAGGAGAGGTGGGGTCAGTGGACCCAGCTAACTTGGATCCTTTTCCCCACATATGGTGCAACCTGAGAGAATGGTTATATTAGTTAGTGGAGTGTAGGGGGTGCAGTTCCTCACAATACCCAGAGGAGACTTGACAGATTCCAATGACAGATAGAGAAGCCAGTTAGAAAGACAAAGTCTGCTAAGTAGTTATGTCAAATCACTGCAAGTAATCAGTGTTGGGAGCATGTATGCATGTTCAAGAAGGAGGGGTTGAAAACTTTTTTCCACACAATCAGGCATCAGAGGTGTACATAAAAGATAGATGTCTTTGTAGGGAAGGTGGTCAGAAAGCATGCTACATGTGAAAGTACATGGTAATTAAAAATATGTCAGGTCTGGGTCAGAGTATATGTCTAATAACAGCAATAACTTTCTAATTATTCTCACTGTGATGAA
Organism: Protopterus annectens; assembly: GCF_019279795.1. NCBI lineage: Eukaryota > Metazoa > Chordata > Ceratodontiformes > Protopteridae > Protopterus > Protopterus annectens. The sequence continues at coordinate 297,056,738 of NC_056743.1, forward strand.
CAGGGAGTAGTAGATTTTCAGGGAACTTTTACAGTTATTGCACCTCAGGCATCTGATTCTGTTTCTGAGAAGAGGATATGCACAAAGCCTCTAGCTCCAGTAATAGCCTATTGCATGCTGTAAGGTATTCATGTTTTTCTTTATTTGGACAACTGACTTATCTTTGCAGTGTCTGTTTCAAAGTATCAGGAATATCTAACTAGGGTAAGAGTTCTCCCTGTTAGACTGGGTTTCCAAGAGAATAATCAAAACATCTAGTCTTATTCTATTTCACAGGATAGTATTTCTGGGGTATATCCTGTATATTTCCATTCAAAGAGCTTTTCTCACATAGGATAAGCTAGCTCTATTTCTAGATTTATTCCTAAGTGATTTCTTTCTGTTTTTTAGGATTTATGGCATCTATGATTCTCAAGATTCCTCTAACCAGTCTCTCTCTCTCTCTATATATATATATGTACATAAAATCAATGGTACCTACAATCTGTATGGTCCCCAAATCAGTACCTCCTGGTCTTTCAAATACCAGTTTTAGTATTTGTAAAAATTGAACTGTTTTGGTGGTGGAGAAATAAGATTTATCTGAATTCAGGACTCCTCTGTAGTCTGAAACAACAAATACTTCAGACTTTATTTGGGGAGTTGTCAGTCTGAGTGTAAAAGTCCAGGATTACAGATAAAAAATATATAACACTTAAAAGAAATGATGGCAGTAATAAATGTAATTAATTCTCTCAGTTATCTGTGGTCTAGTGGACCTCTACAAGTGATCACAAACTACAACACATTGATGGTTTCATGTCTTACCCTCTGTGCAGATTAGCCATGGTAGCCTAGGATATATCAATTCAGCACAATCACTCCATATAGGTGTCTAGGTTTCAGTCACAGCAAATATTTTGTGGCACACAAGATGAGCAGGGCCACGAGGCCAGGACAGAACCTCTCAAATGGAATTTAAATGGAGGGAGGTCTTCCAGGATTTGATCCAGCTGTGAGGAACACATCAACTATATATCTGTTCTCCTTCATTCACAACAAACAATTAACAACATTTTGTTCCAGGATTCCTTGTGAGCAGCCTGTAAAACAAATGCATTTTTTTTTCTTGGAAGGAAATATTTCCAGTATACTTTTCCACCCCTTGCACTGACATCCAGGGTCATTCTGAAGATTCAGAAGGAATCCCTAAGATTTCTGTGGTGACTCCCTTCTGGGCCAGATAACAGTGATTCCCCTTCTTTTGGAAAAGGCCAGTGGCAATTAACACAAGCCTACTCTTAGACTAAACCTACTAATACAAGACAGGGGTTGTTTGATACTCCCCAAATTCAAACTTTTTCCATTGACTGCCTGGATGTTAGAATATTAATACCATTTAGGCATCTTTTTATGAGATCTTGCAGCTGGTATTATAGGAGGCAAAGAAACCCACTACTGGAAAATCATATATATTAGCTTATGCAACGGATTTTCTAGTTAGTGCAGAATATGAACCAAGACCTTGTTCTGGCAAGCATTTCTCTGGTTCTAAAATATTTGCATAAGTTTTTATCCCCTGGTCTTTTTATTCCTATGTCAGGGTTCATGCATAGATAATTTCAACATGTCTGTCCATGGATCCTCCTCTTTCAATGCAAGTCCAGATGTTTTTCAAAGGAGTTTTTATATGTATGAGCATCTATAAAATAGGCAACTCTATCTTAAGATCTTAGCTTTATTAAAATATATATTTTTTTCCATTTGAACCAGGTCTTCAGGCTGATTTGAGGTACTTCAAATGAAAAACAGTTTTACTGATTGCTCTGACTTCTGCAAGAAGGGGGTCTGAGTTGTAAGCTCTTTTGCTGGGTCAATCTTGTCTCATTTACTTCAAAGATAGAGTTTCCTTGCAAATGAATCCTTCATTTATGTCTAAAGTGGTATCCAAACTTGCTTTGAATCAAGTTAGTCTCCCCATCTTCTTTATAGAATCTGAAATGAAGGAAAATGAATCTGTCTTACTCTGGATTTCTACAAACATCTCAGGATACTACATTGATTGAGCTGACACCTTGAGAAATTCTGTCCTCTTATGCATTTCCTATGGAAGTAAAAAATTAGAACAAGTGTCAAAACAGACAGTTTCCAAATGGTTGTCTCATGCTATTTCATTTTGTTATTCCCACCATTATAAGTCATCTGCAGAAAGGATCAAGGCCTTGGCTTATTCAGTGGCTCTTTTGAAATGACTGGACTCTAGAAGTATTCTACAGGGAACTTCTTGGTCCTCTGTAGTTGTACAAACTAGATTCCTTTCCTAGATCTAGAGTAGGCTTTGTTAGGGCAATTCTACAGGCCCCTGGGACTTCTTCTTCCTCCCTCTACTTCTATGCTGTGGTATTCTACCCATGTATCTTAGGCTACTGCAACAAAGATTAAATAATGAACACAGCACAGATGTGTAAGTCAACTTACCATAACAGCAAATGTTTCAGTGATGACTGCTGCAGTAGCCACTCCGTTTTTCCATCCTCCTTATTTTCTGTATGTTTTTTTTGTGTGCCAGGATGAGAAATTGGATTCTTTTTACCTCATATTGACACCTTCCTCAGTTGGCATGAAAGCTGTAAAGGCTTTGGCAACCAGAATGCCCATTTTTCCTTGTTCTACTCAATCTTCCGATGGTCAAAACATGTGGAAAGTGCCTTTTATGCTTTGAAAAGTGGCCAGATGTTACAACCTAGGCAGGATAGAACCCATACTGATTAGACCATACATTTCAACCTCTTAGCACAAGATATCTGAACAAAGCCAAAAACAGTGGGGGGACAAAGGTCCAAAAATTGGGACAGATATTAAATATTACTCTTATAAACACAAAAGATTTCTAGAAAACAGGTTTTGCATTAGCATGCATTTTTTTGAAGGCTATGAATTCTGAAGCTTTAATGCCTGTCGTAATTTATTGATTTTAATCCCCAAGGGTTTGCCAGAAAAACATTGATTTTATGAAGAACACATCAAATATATGAGGCAAAAATCTGAATAGTTGAAAGGTGTGGCTTAGGCTATTGCAGCAGTCATCATTTGAACATCTACTGTTATAGTACATTTACTTACACAACTGTACTTTCCTCTTGTGGGTCTGTACTGTGCCATTAATTCTACTGTCCTGTAATTACCTCAGCCATCTATTCAAGCCCCTTTCTCTTCACACCATTTCTGCTCTACAGAAACAGCTCCTTATTCTTTCTTTCATAAGCGTTTATGTGATGGTCATACATCCGCTCTCTTCCCTTCCTTTTTCATGCTCCTTTTCTGGTAAGGCCTCTCAAAAGGTATAGAGTGGTTTAGATGGGGTCAAGGCAGAGCCATGGAAACTGGCATGTCATTTTCACATCTCCGTATTCAAGTCACTTTTCATATCATGTCTACTATAAAGTTAATTGTTTTCCCATTCATGCCAGATGGACTAATTATTTTAAAAATTCAGGCATAAATGTTTTGCATTTAAATAAGGAGATTTAAATATATTTATGTTGGGTGATATTGGGTGATATAAAGTATTAGATATATTTTCACTTTCTTGTTCCAATGCTCTTTAGTGTAACTGTGAGTAATTTTATTATACTTACAGAGTTCTCCTATGTATTTCTTTTGCCTGTTTTCCATGGTTTAACTTTTTTTTCACTCCTGATTTGCTAAGCTTAGCCCACTTGCCTGATTATTAAATTAATATATAATATGCCCCAACAGTCCATTTGCCTTTGTGCTTGCAGTGCAGTAACACCTAGAATATTGTATACTTAGCTTGAATGTAATCATTAGATCTTTGAAATTTTCTATCTTATCACAATCACATAATCCAGATTAAAATAACTGAAATTTTATATCTTCAGATACAAGGACCTAAAATTCTTTCTGTTGAACCACAACTGATACTTCTTGGGCGATCCTGCCAAAATACCTTTAGCCCTATCACACTGAATTCCTTATGGACATTTTTGGACTTCTCCCTAATTGTCTTCTACTAACCTAGCTTTGTGTCCTCCATAGACAAACTCATCAGATGCCCTTACTATGATCAATGTTGCAGTATTACTATCAGGATATCCAGCCAGGATACCAAAGCCTACGCATCTTTTTATAGTACTGCACACCTGACATATGACCTGAGTGAGCCAAGACTATGAAGTACATATGGAATTTAGAGGTGTGACTTACTTTAGAACTTTTTTGCTGCCAGGACAACAGGAAATCTGCATTTATTGTCAGCCTGACAGATGTACAACTGTTGACAGTTGCACTTGTCTTGTGCAGATAAGTATCCCCAGTGGGAAAACTTCCTCTTTGTCATAATTTTTGATGAAATATTAACATTTTTCATGTCATCTTAGAAGGGGAAATGTGATAGTGGGAGGAAAATACCTTAAAGTGATATCCACATTAAATGTCTTTTCTTGCCTAGGAGCCGATCACAACTATAAAAATCATTTAATTTTCCAGTTTTTCACTGCCTAAGACCTTCATGAGACATTAGTCCTCCCTTAAGATTTAACTTAGAAAACCAAATGCTCACAGAGCTTGTGCAAGTAAAAATGGTGACTAATACCTCTCGCTTAGACATGCTACACCAGCCAAAAACGTAGCTCAAGAAATTTAAATCAGATGCTTCAGCTATCCGGTCAGATGCAGACATTTCCTCTGTGTCCAGATGAGTTATTGGGCTGTACATATGTTTTGTCTGTTCCCTTTGTTGAAATCCCATGATAGACTGACATAGAGCTGCCATTTAACATGTCCAGACCAACAAAACAGATGGCTGCCTCAGTTACAAAGGGGGAACCAAGGCTGGTTATTTCAGAAGAATCTGATCATATTCTTCAGATTCTTTTGGTTAGTTTGGACATAAAAGATGGTCTATTAAAGATCTATTTCTCTGAAGTGAAAGCTAAAACTAAAGGTCTATGGCTGACAAAGTTTGCTGATGATTGCAAACTGGGAGTGGTCATTGAATCTCGAAACGATGGCAACATCCTGCAAGAGGGTCTTACACAAATAAATGACTGGTGCCAAAGTCATGCCCTTAAACTCACTGCAAAAAAAAATGTATTGTCATCCCTTTCAGTAAGATTGATGTTCCTGCTAACTACCACATCAATAACAACACCATAAGTACACACTCAGGGGTGAAAGACCTGGGCACACAGGTTAACAGCAACCTTACCTTTGATCACCATGTCTCCACAGTGGTAAGAAGGGCATTCTCTAGTGTTCATCTCTTAAATAAGGGCATTGCCTCCTGAAAAAAATAAGTTATAACCACTCCGTACTCTTCCCTTATCAGGGCAATAATTGAGTATAATGCCCCTTTTTGTATGCACCTTTCCAAGCACCTGCAGCAATTGGAGAGATTACAAAAGGGTCCTCACAAGGAAAATTCTAGGGCTTCAGCATCTGTCATGTGAGGATCTTTTGAAATCACTGTCACTTTATTCTGCTCCATACAGACTGCTCAGAGGTGATTTCTGATGCCTTGCATATAAGTCATCTCTGACCATGCTTTATTGGAAATGCTGCATATCTGTAAGTCAGATGGTACACATGTTACTCGCTTTAATGGCCTTAACCTGGTATGTGACATTAAGAGAACCTGCTGGAGGGACAGATTTGTCTCCCAGAGGTTACCACACCTTTGGAACAGACTCCAACTTCATGTCAAGCAGAATGCCTCATTGGCCCTTTTCAAATGTAATTTGGACGATTGGATGGGTAACCATAAGTTCATCCCAGGGGTTCCACTATGTCCCTCTTGGACAAGGGTGATAGGTGCTTATTGTGGAAATAAGGGTAAAACTTGGCTAGGCTTGTAAGGACCCTAGGGTCATTAGCATAGTAACCTCCTATGATCGTATGATCTTATGCATAACTGCATTTTAAAATCCATATAGACCAAAGCAGGTTTTTAATCTTCCCTGTATTAGAATACATTTTTAATTTCTGTGCTTTGACCTTTGGGCTTTGTATGGTAACATGAGTTTTCACAAAGTGCCTAGCTTTGGTTATTGCCTTCTGTAGGTTTCAGGGAATTTAAATGTTCCCTTATCAGGACAATTGCTTCTTTTTATTCATACAAGAGAGATGCTTATTCTAGTTCTCAGCTTTATGATGAATCTACTACTGTGTCTGGGATTTACACTAAACATCAAATAATCCAGTAATATTCCATCCAAGATCTGGTGTTTCTAGGTTGCAGACTCAATACCTTGTCAGTGATGACCTTCCTATCTCAGGAAAATGGGTCTTTTCTAAAATAATTCTTTCAGTCTGTTCCCTACTTACATGTGACCTCAGCAAGAGAGATATCGAGAGCCCCAGGGTTTAAGGCTTTCACAATTCCCATGATTCTTTGGGCCAAATTCCACATGAGGAAAATTCAGTGGTATCTCTAAAATCGGGCTGGACACAGTATTGCCACCTTATAACCTTCCCAGCACTCTCTTGGCATTCATCAAAAGGGAACTTCATTGGTGGATCATTCAAAATCCCTCAATCCAGGAGTGCCTTTTCTCATTCCGCCCCCATATCAAGCTCTCTTTACAGATGCTTCAGATCTGGCTTGAGGAGCCTGCTCCATAAATGTAAAGGTCCAGGTGAATGTTCCAGGAACAACATGAATAACAACATAAATGTCATGGAAATGATAGATGTGATTCTGGCTTTGTAATCCATATGTCATGTCTGGTCTTCAGGCACAATGTGTATATTTACAGACAGCACCACAACTATGTAGTACATAAACAAGGAAGACAGAACAAGATCATACCACCACTTGAGGTTGGCAATGACTGCATAGGACATGACTGTACAGCACAATCTGTTTATTCAAGCAGTTTACATTCCCTCAGAGGATAATTCAGTTATGGATTCCTTGAATAAATCCCAGACAAACCCTCACAAATGAATACTGAACAGAGAGGATTTTCTGCAGATTATCCATTAGTGGTGAACTCCTCAGATCTCTTTGCATCTAGTAAAAATGGACAGCTCAGAACCATTTGTTCAAGGATTCCATGCCCATAAAATTAAAGAATGGACAGCATGTCTGTTCCTGGAAAGGGAGATTCCTTTATGTCTTCCTTCCACTTTCTCTTATTCCCAGGATTCTCCTGAAAATCAAAAAGGACAAACCAGATATATTGCTGGTGACTCCTTTCTAGCCCAGAAAGCATTTGTTTCCCCTTCTCTTTGATTTGTCCCAGGGCATTCACCACATGTTACCTCATAGACTGGACTTGCTCACACAGTAAAAGGACTCTCTAAATCATCCGAATCTACAGACTGTGAGCCTAACCCTCTGGATGATTGGATGGAGAAGCATAGCTGTCTCAATCAGTGATCTGTTTATTTCAGTTAGATCCACATACACCCCCAAGCTCTTCCACTGAGGAGCAGAAGAATAAAACACTTTACTATAATATGCAGATCAGTACATTGTAGTGACTGGTGTATTTATAATTAGATCCACGTCCCCATTCCAACTCTTCAATGGAAGAAAACAAAAAAAATGGACAGTTCCTTCTACTGGCATGCCTTCCTCCCTCCTTCCCCACATTTTATTTAAAAAAATAATTTCTTCTTTCAAACTGTAGCAAATTGCTTCTTTTAAATGTAACAAACAGTTGCTACACTTTACATTTGGCCTGAACAGAGCACTATGGAGCTCATGTTTTACTTATAAAAAAATATTTTTTAAAACTGTAGTAAACAGGTGCTATATTGTATGCCCTGCCTGTATGAAGTGTTACAGCTTTTAGGTAAAAAAAAAAACAAGCGATTTTATCTATAGGACCACATATGGATTGATACCATGCTCATGTGACTTGGGCACTGATACTTAGCAAAGAGGAACTCAGAAGCTTGTAGATAAGTGATTCTCTACACCCCTAGTAACAGTCCCCTTGGTGGAGTTTGATTCCTCCACCCTAACTTTATGTGTCCTATTTGTGAGCCATTTCTTATTTTTTACGTTTTCTTTCTTGAGTGTGTTTTTTTAAATCTGAACACATACCTCTTTAACTTAGGAAACAAAATATTTTAAAATCCATTCCTAATGTATGTAACTTATAGAGATTGCACAGTCCTCTCACCAGAGTCTTAATTCAGATAAAAAAATGCATACCTACTCTGTTTATGATTCTAAGATTCCATAGATTGCTTGAATTTATGTAAGAATTAAATATGGAGACAGATTGAAAGACAGTGTCTACACAGCACTGTAGGTATAGTGCAGTGCCCACAGATACACCAAGCTCATAGGTGTTGATTTGAACCAGACACCCTTGGGAGCATGGGTTGAACTTGGGTAGGCTTGTAAGGACCCTGAGGCCATTAGCCTAGTAACCTCTTATGGTCATATGATCCTATGACATCAATTTCATTGTGGAGTAGGTTTGGCAAGGGGCTGGGATGGGCAAGGGGGTGGATTAGCATAATTGTTAAGGTCTTCACCTCATCGACACAAGCTACAGGGTTTGGAATAGTGAGTGATATTGACTTGGCTTAAAATGGCCTTCAGTGCAGTAAGCCTAGTACTCACCTATGAACCTACAAACCTTTATAGTATGACAGTAAATTGAAAGCCTTGCTATTGCCCATAAATATTATACATTTAGATAGTGATGATTGACTCTATTATAATGCAGCCATAATCCAAGATGAAATAAATTTGCCAAGCCCTGCAATCTTTGATATGAAAACTGAGTAACTAATCCTGCAGCACATTTGTGATCTTGAAGTATTCTTACCCGCTCCTAGACCTACTTACAAATAATTTCCTAACAGCAACATTTGGTTTACAAGTCTGTGCATGCCTAGGTCATTCTTTGATCAACTGTAGCAATATTACTGCAGCTTCACACTTTCAGTTACCCAGCCAGTATGCAAACTGATTAGCGGAACACCTTCACATTTCACCAAAGTGTCCATTAATATCTGTCTTAGCGATATTAAAGATATTCTATACCTCCTACTTAGACACACACTTCACTTTTCTTTCCATCCTCCCATCCTTATCATTGATTTTCATTTTGATTTCCTATATCATACTTACATTTGAAAACAAGTATAAAGAAACCTTTTAAAACCTCTGTCTGGTGCAAGGCATCTGTCAAATGTTTTAGGTGGATATTTTAAATATCAGAAATATGCTACAGATACTTTCAGCTGATCTGACTTGTCCAGTTCCACTTCATATAGTCAATAACATCTTGTCCAAACTCCACTAAACAATCATTTTGTTCTGAACTGTATACCTTAATTCCTAATACATGGTAAGGCTCTTCCTATCATTTCACCAGAAATGTTCTGTGTTGTATACAAGTCCATCAGCTCTGAATGTCTCAGTCCCTGATTATCCTAAAACACTGTCACTTAAATGTGTTTCTCTCAGTATTTCAACTTTGCATGAAACATCTTTTGTGACTTATGTTTGTAGGTCCTATGTATGACAATGTATGTCTTTGATCAACATGAATCTTAATTTCTTATAACTCACTCATAGCAAGCCTCCCTCAACTGATACATTCTTTGAGCCTTCCCTATAAAACAAAACATTCTTTAAAATTATCCTCGTTAAAAAAAACAAACAAAACAAAAAAAAACAGCATGGTAAACTACAACACTGCGTAGAATTAAATTAAAGCCCTTCTCCCAACATCCAACATGCACCCACTTGTATATGCATACACCCATACAGACAGACACACACACACACACACACACACACACACACACACACACACACACACACACACACACACACACACACAGATTTACTGTATGTGAGTGTGATATTGTTCAAGTCAGAATTATGGAATTCCTAGTCACCATGTACAAAGTAAAGGGGTGATTATTCCTATCCTGAAGTTGATAGTGAATTGGGGGGTAAATATAGTTAGTTACTTTGTGTAGTTAGACAGAAAATGTGCATTGTAAAGTTATTTTCACTGTGTTTCAGTCCTTTCATGCCAGAATTTCATGTGTTAGAATTCTGTGAACTGGTACAATTCATCATACCCATGCATACCTGACAACAAGAGATACTGATGATGGTAGTGGGAAAAAGGATAAAAAGCCTTATTAAGAAAAAAAGGATGAAAGGAGTGGGAAAAAAGTAATAGCCTGCAGGAGAACGAAATATATCATGCATTATGCATATAAAACTTTGAGAACAGCCTTTGGTTAGCAAATTCATGATATAAAATGTTAATTTCCCTGGAATATTTAACACATTTAGGTCACACATCAGTAGTAGCGATCTCTGCAGTGCCTGCTTATTCTTCCTCCTGTTAGTTTCCTGTTATTTTTCCAAATGTAGTAGTCAAAATGGTCAGAGTATGTCACTATTTCTTGATTCCCAATGGCCTTTGGTTTCATCAGAGTTGTGTGTTAGCTCCTTGGCCTTAATTCCTTCTTTATCTTGGAGAGCTACCTTTCCTCCTGTGGCATCTTTCAAGTTCTTCTTTAGAATGTGCTCCCCATTATGTTGACATACCATTCACATTTCGTTTAAACACAGCATTAACAATCTGAGCCATTACAGAAGCTCTTTTACTGAAAAGACAGAAGCAGAAACAGGATCAATGCCTACAATGTCTTATACTTTCAGGACTACGAATTCAGGTAGGCTTACTAAACAGATTATGGGCATTTATTATCACTGCTCTCCATTTCTTGTCCATGACTTGCTCTTAGTGTTGTGAAAAGAAGATATCTGTATTGATAGCTGACCTTCATCTAGTAACACACAAAATGCATTGTCACTATGTTATCAGAAGGCCCCCTCTTAATAATTTCTTAATTCTGAAATGCATTCCATGTTGATTTATTTCTTTCTTACCCTGAGTTTTAACAAGTCTTTCAGTTTCCTATCATTGGCGAATGGGCAAGTATAAACTAGGTATTGATAACATTGTTGCTGTGGATTTGGCTTTCTGTTTCTTTATTATGCATGCTGTTACAATTTTTTGTTGACTTTATTTATTATTTTATTACTATAGTCTCCATTTGCTTACTAGTAAATTGATTCCAGGTAGCATATGGATACAGCAAACAGTCTTTTGTAATGGCTTAGGCTTAGCATCAGGGTACATTCATTGATACAGAGTTGTGCTCAGCTGCATAAAAGAAAAGAAATTCATACCTTCACACAATTCATATTTACACTCATAATAGATTCATGGTACATACTATTGTAATATATTTCGTAATTTTCTTTTGCTCATAATTTATCTATTAAATTATATTTTAAGGTGAAGGTTTTTACATTCAGTAGGGCTCCTGTTCTTGCAGCACTATTCTAGTAAAATGATTATTATACAGAATTATGAGGCATTGTATATAGCTTTACTGGCCATGCCTGTAATTTGTTTTTTGGATGAGACATATTCTGAATGTATTACTAATAGATAATGTTTATTTTTCACATAAAGGAACTGACTTTGTCAAAATAATTTGTTATGGAAGGAAGACTTATATAAGACCTGAACATTTATATTAAAAGACAGTATTGCAAAATATTGGAAGATTATAGTTGCTTTATGCAAAATGAATGGACTCAACTGAATTTGCTCATTTAAAAGTTAAGCATTGTTTATAAATGTCTCCACAGTTACTAAGCAAGGATTATATATCATTATAAAATAACTCCAGCTAATATTTGTCTCTTTCCTTGCTTGCCATTGCCATCTGTATAAACACAAATGACTCAACAAAACACATCCTGTCTATTCTTTTTGCCTAGTGTATGTACTTGAAGTAACAAAGCTTATTATTTTCTAAAAGATTAATAGTGTCTGACATTTATGGAAATTGTAAGCTTTCTTAACACTGTACCACATTTCAAATGATGAGAATGTGATTATACCTCAAAGCAATAAAATGGCAAAAAGTGCAATGGTATTATATATATATATATATATATATATATATATATATATATATATATATATATATATATATATATATATACAAGATTTATAGCAGAAACAATCAGAAAAAATAGTTCACTGTATCAGTAATATTAATTCTAAATTCTATTTGCTTTTAAGAAATAAAGTGAGACTCAACTTGTTTTGAGGAGGCTTATTAAACACAGAACAGAAGACTAGATAGTTTATATAACCTACAGAAAGGACAAAAGAAAATATAAAATCATTGTGGTCAATGATGTCACAGTAAGGGCAAACATGATTAAAAAAGCCAAAGTAATGAGTAACATTGCTCAAAATATTCATCAGAAACTGCCTAAATGGAAGTCTTATTAAAAGAGGGTTGTCATAATACTGTGGTAGTCAGATAAATGCTGTATATTGAGAGAAATAAAGTGTGTGACTGTGTGTGTGTCTGTTATGTACTCAAATTATATACATTATGAGTCTGTTGCACCATATTCATATTCATATACCATACATGTATCTCATAATTATTTACCAGCAATACCATGATATTGATCTACTTATCAGTCATTTCTCTGTGATGGCACAAGCTATTTCATGCTAGTGTATTTGTTAGCTTTCTTTTTTCCAGTTTATATTACTCTCTCAATTTTTATTGTTTATGTATAAACTATTTGCTACCTATATTTACCAAAATTATGTATTCTTGATTGTTATTGATTTCTTATATTGTTTGCAATGTGTTCTTGCAATGGAACTTTTCTTCCCACGCCTCCACTGAAAAAGGGCCACTGGCCTAGATGGACATCCCCAGTAAACACATGTATAATAAATAAATAAATAAAATAAACTTGTCTGTCTATCTATACTTGGGAGCACTTCAATATACTTTGCTTAACAAAACTGATGGTCCACAAGTGTGAGAGACTGTCAATTCCCACGATCGAGGAATATGCGCCTTCCCCGTGGAACGTGCAGCAACGGGGTTACTAGACATAATTAACAGGATGTGGATGAGGTGTAGGGTAGCTTTCCACCTAGTAAAAGAAAGTGTTTCAAAACCTGCATGCTCCAAGTTTATACTTGGAACAGTCATTGCTAGCTATCAGATTATGAAGATAATTGTTGGTTGCTCATCTTTTGTACCATTGATTCATTGCTAAACTGTTGTGCACATCATTTTACTGTTTTTAACTTGTTTGAAGTTGTTTCTCTATTGTTATGTTAGTAGTGCATCAGTCATCCTGTCTTTCCTATATGTTATGGCAAGCCTTGAAAGACTGAATTGTGTATGTATTTCTTTCTTTCTGACTACGTCAAAAAATAGCTCTCAGTATCCTTGATCCAAGTATGATTCTTTAATTAACTGTCCATCATATGATGAAAGGACTTTTACTCTTCATCTGTTCACTATTATTTGACAAATCTGCCAATAATATAACTACTCTTTTGCATAAGCTTTCTGCTTTGTTGCTAATATAATTATGAAAGGAATTGCACTCACTGCTTTGCTGCAACAAACATTACTTAAATGAGAATATTTACTATATTTATTAACACACACACACACCTTTTTTAAACACTAACTGTAATGCAGTGCATTGTGGTACCTGTCCAGCCTTGTTCTAGTCCATTTACTCTGCCCTTCCTTCATTTCACTGTGCTACCTTTACCTCCATGTCTTGCACAGATAAGAAAACCAAACGAAGCTGTTCAACTATGTTGTTCATTTTCGAAAAGCCCAAGTCAGGACTGTAAATTTGATGTACCATTATTAATCTCAAACAGTATCAAATTTCAGAAACCTTAGTTTACAGCTGGATGTATTTTTTACCTTTTCTCAACTTAATTATGGTGTTGCAAATATCCATATCACCACTACTCGTAGTACCTTTCACCTTGCTAAATCACAGACAAGGATTGTCTAAGGGAACGCAGCTTTGTTTAGAATATACTCTACAAGTCATAAGCACCTTCTTTATTTGTTATAGATTCCAAGTCCTGGTGAAAAACATGCATAGATTTGTCATTTTCTCCTTTATATGTGAAAAATCCTTTTCCACGTAATCTGACTACTAAGTTTTCTCTGTATTCCTACTATACTTTAGCCTCAAACTTCACTTTATTTAATATCTATTATCCTCCTGTCTTACTCACCATCTTTCATTTGTTCATTCTTCCAAATATTTTTCTCTTCTGTCATTTTAACTCTCCCTCTCTCTCTCTCTCTTTATATATATATATATATATATATATATATATATATATATATATACACCTACTTCCACATACCGCAATTTTCCATACTCAGCAAGACCATCTCTCCATCTTTACACTTTAGGACCATCAGTGTGAAATAAACATCCCTTTCATATCATATCATGCTGTACTATATCATATTGTATCTCTGCAGACTTTAGTTATATTCTACATGTTAAAAAATGATAGAACACTGCAAGCATTTATGACAACTCTGAAAATGTATAACTCAACTTTGAAGTGTATTTTGAGTGTTATGGTATTTACATCATTGTAATTCAGATTTTTTTTCCATTGAACATTTTGCATTTTTTAGGCCTTGAATGAAGAGATCCAATCAGTATTAGCTTATATACCTGGTTTACAAATGGAAATGATATAAATAAGGACAAATCCTGGACATTTGAAATGTCTCATCTTTCATCTTCAGCTTCCACTGTTTGATATGTTCCTTAACTTAACTGAAGGCTTGATTCTATAATGCTTGATATTGTAAACACTCACAGGCTCACAGGTTGTAGACTTCTCACAGATTCCTGAGAGTATTTGTGGTGAAGTAAAGTAAGCAGAGTTTATCGTGTATCATGGCTGCAATTTTGTTCAGTGTTACTCTCATCTAATTTCACTGTGATCTTTGTTTAGATTTGCATGTTCATATATGATGTGAGGTACCAGATATCTTGTGATCAACTCCATGACCAGTGGCAACTCTTTTCCATTTATCTTCAAAGGGTTTCATAGCTCAACAGGAAGGCAGCAGTTAAAAACTGAGGCAGGTGAGGATCTGCAGCTTTAAAAAAAAATAAACAGATTGACTCTCATCAATGATTGATGGTGAGTAGAGACAGATCAAGGTCTCATTAATCTCCCAGTTGTTGTGGGTGATACAGATTAATAGGGAAAAATGTACAGCCTGCAGTGCTGGTAACTCCCACCTAATAATGTGAAATCATAGACCCAGTACTTAAAAAAACTGTAAGTGAAGCAAGAAACAGATAATTACAAAAAAATCAGCATTGCACCAGTATCTCCTGGTGGGGGTGTGGGGGGGGTCTGTCACACAATAACCCTTGCCTTTTTATATATACATACATATGTATATACATGCATACACATGCAAACTCTCAGAATGCTTTACTTCAGAGTAAGGAGGGGTACCACAGCTTCAGATGTAATGTGTGTTCTTTCCCATTCACATGTTTATTTCTGCTCCTCTGCAGATTACTGTTATGTTCCTTGGAATTTCAGTTGACACTGAGTGCTTGCAGAGACATGACAATCTTTTTGTAAAAGCAATTATGAATTAGATTCAGAATCCCTAAATACCCCAAGATCCCTAATGCACAGCTATGAGGACATATGTCAAGCAAATAATGGTGGATGAAAAGCACATCAGAACCAAAAAAACACATCTTACTGCCCAAGACACATCCATCTCACATTAGCTCATTTTTCATCAAGAATACTGTGTTTGTATAAGTCTCAATGTTGTGGTAAAGGGCATTTATTTTCAGATCAAGTTTTACAAAGTTTTGGAAGTGAAGAATTTATGTTATGTTAAAGTGAATAAAAATTGTTACAAACAAAGCATAGTTATATATACTTCTTGAAAATAATACTGGAAATGTGTTTTTTTTCTGATATCAAGCCACTTTAAAAAAAAACTCATTTATCAAATATGTTAAAAAAAGTTTTCTATCTTAAAATATAAGTGTCAGGTAAAGGTAATAGCTCATATTGATTATATTAGAAATGGTAATACACACAAATGAATGAGACACAATGTAAAAGAGGCTTTCCTCAAATTTCCATGACTCATTAAACCAGTTAGAAAATTAAGACAGTTTCATATTCTAATCTGTTAAACGGCCATCAGTTGTGGTTTATGACAGTAAACTGTCACCATTCCAGATTATATGTCTTGGCACCTCCTAGTTACTGTTTCACTCATGTTATTAAGTCAGATAATTAGAAATACAAATGATAGTGTGCAGAGCATTCTTGGCAGTGCAAATGAAGGCCAACAGCTTGTTGCCAATTATCAATATATGCCCTATTATCAAATAAAATATAAATAGAAAAACAGCTGCAAACTTTAAAATGTGAAAAAATAAAAATAAATTACTTAGCAAAGTTTGGGTTAAGCAATACAGTTAATATATATATATATATATATATATATATAGAGAGAGAGAGAGAGAGAGAGAGAGAATTTCACTTCATAATCTCAAAATGCTGAAATCTCAAATTTCAGCATTTTGAAGCTATGAAGCTGAACCATTCACAATACTGAAACCCATAATCATGAATCACACAATCACGAACATACATACACCACACACCACATAACACACACACCATCCCACCCACAGCACACAAACCACACAACTCTACACTACATATAAGCAGGGGGGCAAGCTCCCCTGCACCCCCCCACCCCCCTACTTATATATACCAACTCTTAGGTCGCACATAACGAAAAAAAAACTCACAACACAGCATTCTACACTTGCTTGCACACAAATACGCAACACACATACACAAACACCAACAAATCCAGCACTCACACTCATACTTACACCTCCCTACTCTTACCCACACATACAATGTACAAAAACACACACAAACACTCACCTGCAATTTCAGACACCATACCAGCCAAACACTTCACGCAACATAACAGAAATGCATAAGCGCGGGTTTGAGATATTCAAATTCACTCTTATGCACTTTCGGCATTCTGAATTTTCAGCTTCATGGTCTCAGAATGCTGAAATACGAAATTTCAGCATTTTGAGATTATGAAGTGAAACTATATAATATATATATATATATATATATATATATATATATATATATGTGTGTGTGTGTGTGTGTGTGTGTGTGTTTGTATGTATGTGCATATATACAGAGAGAGAGAGAGAGAGAGAATTGTACAAGAAACAGAAAATAATCCTTTTGAACAGAGTGCAGTAAAGGAAAAAATGTTTACAGCTTTTCTGTCATCTCATACTGAATTAATCACTGTGGCCTACCTAACATAACTGAACTCTCAAAACTTATTTCAAACAAAGGTAACATTATGGAGGACAAACTAATCATAACTTCAAATGTAGCACCCTTCCCAACTGTATTTCTTCTTTAATTTTTAGGTTTATATTATTTCTTGTAGACCACAAATGCAACCAATCAGGTCTCCAGTTTTGTGTGATAATGATCCTGTGTACTTGTTCTTGGTCAGTTATTTTTTTGAAGACTCTTCTAATTGCTCTTGCATTGCCTTTGGTTTGCTGTGTCTGGAAGACTCCTAAATCCTGTAACTGCAAGTCAGGGCATATTACAATCCAGCTGATATACGTTACACATCCTATATGTAATTGCTATGGTTTCCAGAAGCAGGATATAGCAAACATTATTTTCTTTATCATTCTTATAAAAAAAGTCACAAGTTTACACATCTTTCCACACCACTAAATAAACATACATATTCAGATTAAGTCATATTTTTTATATTACCTGCTGAGTGACATTTGAAAGACATGCAGGTAGGTGCGTGTGTGAATGGGTGTGCCTTCTTTAGGTTGGGTGTCAGGCTGGCAACTCGGCACTGTAAAAACCCACTGCCCATCATTAGCAGACCGGAGTTCCTCTGTGGTGACCCCTAACCAGGAAAAGCTGAAAGACAAAGAAGATGTTATTTTGGCTTAAGCACAGCATATATACATATATATATATATATATATATATATATATATATATATATATATATATATGTGTATATATATATATATATATATATATATATATATATGTATGTATATATATATATATATATATATATATATATATATATATATATATATATATATATACATACACTACATTCTGATTTAGAGAAACAGTGGCATATATAAAGACTGACATCTCCCCATTTCTGAACCTGAAGTAAAAATTTTTGAGATGCCCTCAGAAACTGAAGCTTGATGTGGTGGTACACTCTCCTGATACTCTTGTCTTTTCTCCTTTTGTTAAACAGTCATCTGCACTGACATTACATTATGGATAACTCTTAAGTAACTTTCCATTTTGTCTACTAACTCTCTGTGACCACTTTAACGGGCAGTGGCCTATAATCACAGTGAACTCTCTGCCATACAGACAGAGTTAAAGCTTTTGTACAGTCCAAATTGTATGCAGTTACTCCTTTATTATAGCTGCATAGAATTACTTCCTCAGCTGAAGTCTGTAGTTGAGATCTTTTCATAGTTCATAGCCTTTAAGTCATAGGTTAGTGCTAGGCTATCTGTCCCTGTGTGCTGTTTTAAGCCTAACTAAATGTCCAATCCAAAGGTACGAATCAAACCCCATAACTCATGTCTGTGAGGTAAAGACTTTAACCATCATGCCAATCCCCAACCCCCACTATGGGGTATTCTTCTTTCTGTAAGGAAACATGTCTAAATACAGTCTCCACAATCAATTCTTCATTGTTGTCAAGACTTATTAGTGCAGAAGCAACCTAGGCCTCTTTACACATTCAGAATGCTTGCTCACAAGCTGGAATCCAGACAGCCTTAGCTTGTCTATTTTCAGTAGAAGGATTTCTAAGGGGAGTAACTATTGAACTATAGTTGTGGACAAATCTCTTATAGTACCCCACTTTCCATAAGAATGCTTTCACCTCTTTCTTAGTAGCTGGGGGTACACTATGCCTGAATACCATCCACCGTGGTGGACTCTGGATGAATCTTTCCACTCTCTGACATAAATAAGACACTCCTGTCAATTCTATCAGACCCCTGTTCACCCTAATAGATAACCCTGCATTTTCAGTCTGCCCAACACCTCCCTAACATGTCCTTAGAAGGTTGTTGGGCATTCATTATTGCATAGGACAGCTTTGTAATCTCAAATAACCCAAAATAGGTCATAAAAGCTGACCTTTCTCCAATTGCAGATGTCCAGTTCACCTTCCAGTAACCTTTGGTCAGGCAGTAAAAGTTAATGTATTTAGCCTCTCTTAACTGCTCTATGGCTTAATCTGCATTCAGCATGGAGTAGGTATCTGTCTCTGTGTGACTGTTCAGTTTCATTTACCCTACACAGAACATTGCGCTACCATCTTTCTTTGTCACCAGACGTCCCTTTTGAAGTCCAGAGACTACTTGACTTGGATTACACCAGAGCCAAACTAGCATTCATCTCTACTTGTTTTCTTAACCTACTCAGGGTACCCTGTTAGAGGCCATTTTGATGAGCCTGTGGGCCCTTATATCTACATGATGCTCCTCCACATGGATCCACCCTAAATTATTAGAAAATATGTCACTAAACTCTTGTAGTACTCCTTGGTTCTCCAAAACCTGGGTAGGAGATAGTTGTTGTGAAGTAGCTACTTCATCCACTGAGGGGTCAGATTAAGCATCATCAAGAAGGCCTACCACAGGTTCTCTCCTCTGATGCAACTGTACTACTGCAGATAGTGAGTTCAGTGTCTCTTTCTGTCAAGACAGGAATTAATTCCGTTAAAATGGTAGAGTTTGTGTTTCTGCTGCCAGCCTAACAAACCTGTCATATAGTTAACATCACATTCCTTTATCATAACAGTGGAAGGACATTCCCATGTTGTCTTCAATTTATTGTGTCAAAATAAGCAACATCACTTTCTGCCCAACAGAAAACTCCCTAGTTTTGGCTGTCTGGTCATACCAGGCATTTTGCTGCAGCTGTTCTCAAGCAAGATGCTCTTATGCCATCCCCACGAGCTCTCTAAGCTTGGTCCTAATGATTAGGATATGTCACACAACAGAATCCTTGTGGTAATGACAGTCACACTTCAGATCATAGTGGTCCCTCATTCTGTGATCAAATACCAGTTCAAAAGGTTGGAAAATCATGTGGATTCCTGGTATCTCTTTGATATAAATAGAAGAAGAATCTGATACCTGTCCCTCTCCTGCTTGAACTGGTCTGTGAATGCTATCAATATTGTCTTTAGAGTAGAATTCAACCTCTGTACCAAACCATTGCTTGTTGGATGACAGGAGGAAATCTTTAAATGATTTACCCCCCAAAATTTCCACAAATAGGCCAGTAGGCCTGACACTAAATTGCTACCTCTGTCAGTACTTCTCTTGAGAAACATACCCTGCTAAAAACTTTTACCAGATCAGTTGCTATCATCCCTGCCTTGGTAGAGGATAGCAGTAATGTGTTATCTTATCTAGTGGCATAGTTCATCAGCATCAGGATACACTTGTGTAACTTGAGATACTAACATGCTCAATGATGTCCAGCGTTACTTTCTGAAACGGTTCCCCAGCAGCAGGTAAAAGGTTTGAAATTAGAATTAGCTTTATCTCCTTACTTTTCAACTCTCTGAAAATGATCATATGTCCCACTCCCACCTAAACTTCTCCTCTTCCCCTCCCCTTCTCAACTCTCACACTTTACTACAACTACTCATTTAAGGTCTTTATGATATTCTACCAACCTTGAATTTCTTTCTGTTGGTAATTGTTAATGCTGTTTAAACCTACTCTTGTATTCTAACATGTTCATTTTTAAGTTGTATTCTGTTTCTCCTGTGTATATACACTTGTACAGTGGATATAAAAAGCGTACACAACCCTGTTAAAAGGCCAGGTTTTTGTGATATAAAAAAATGAGATCACAATAAATCATTTCAAAACTTTCCCCACCTTTAATGTGACCTATAACCTGTACAATTCAATTGAAAAGCAAACAAATCTGTCGGGGGAAAAATATAAAAAATCAAAAATGTACAATAAGCTGGTTGCATAAGTGTACACAACCTTACAGTAATACTTTGTTAAAGCATCTTTTGATTTAATTACAACATTCAGTCTTCTTGGGTATACACCTGCCATCAATTAAATAGACTCTGATTAACCCAAAATAAAGTTCAGCTGTCCTAGTAGGATTTTCCTGACATTTATTCAGTTGCCTGCTACAGCAAAAGCCATGGTTCACAGAGAGCTTACAAAGCATCAAAGGGATCTCATTGTTGAAAAGAGTCAGCCAGGAGAAGGGTACAAAAAAATTTCCACAGCATTGGATATACCATGAAACACAGTGAAGACAGTAAGCAAAAAATGGAGAAAATATAGGACAACAGTGAGTTTGTAAAGAACTGGATGTCCCTCCAAAACTGATGAAAACACAAGATGAAAACTGGTCAGGGAGGCTGCCAAGAGATCAATAGCAACATTGAAGGAGCTGCAGGAATTTCTGGCAAGTACTGGTTCGGTACTACATGTGACAACAATCTCCTGTATTCTCCATATGCCTGGACTACAGGGTAGGGTTGCAAGACTGAAGCCTTTTCTTACACAGAAAAACATCCAGGCACTGCTAAAATTTGCAAAACAATACATCGTCACTAAAAAGCATGTGGTAAAATGTGCTATTATCTGATGAGACCAAGGTTGAACTTTCTGGACACAATTCCAAAAAGTACGTCTGGCACAAAAACAACACTTTGCATCACCAAAAAAACACCATCCCCATGGTGAAGCATGGTAGTGGCAGTGTCATGTTTTGGGGTTGCTTTTCTTCAGCTGGAACTGGGGCTTTAGTCAAGGTGGAGGGAATTATGAACAGTCCCAAATACCAGTCACTTTTGGCCCAAAAGCGTCAGACGTCTGCTAGAAGACTGAAGATGAAGAGGAATTTCACCTTTCAACATGACAATGACCCCAAGCATACATCCAAATCAACAAAATAATGGCTTCACCAGAAGAAAATTAAAGTTTTGGAATAGCCCAGCCAGAGCCCAGACCTAACTCCAATAGAACTTTTGTGGGGTGACCCAAAGAGAACTGTGCACAAGAGATGCCCTCACAATCTGACAGATTTGGAGTGCTTTTGCAAGGAAGAATGGGCAAATATTGAAAAGTTAAGATGTGCCATGTTGATAGACTCCTACCCAAAAAGACTGAATGCTGTAATTAAATCAAAAGGTGCTTCAACAAAGTATTAGTTTAAGGGAGTGCACACTTATGCAACCAGCTTATTGCACGTTTTTTATTTTTTATATTTTTCCCCTAACAGATTTGTTTGTTTTTCTATTGAATTGTACAGGTTATAGGTCACATTAAAGGTGGGAAAAGTTTTGAAATTATTTATTGTGGTCTAATTTTTTTTATATCACAAAAACCTGGCATTTTAACAGAGGTGTGTACACTTTTTATATCCACTGTATGTTAATATTGTATGATGCCTTGTTTCTGCATTTGTTTTTCTATGGAGCTTTTCTCCTCAGGTCACCACTGAAAAAGGGCTCTGCAACCCAGTTAGACTAACTCACTTAACAAATGTCAAAATAAATAAATGTGTTTGCAGGACCTCTTCATATCTTCTGCAATACTAGCCAGTACAAATTCTGCATAAGTTTTTTTTGTATGCTTTATACCCATATGACCTGAAAAGGGAATATTCTGCACTATGACTGTAAGTGCCCATTTTTCACCCCTCAGTACTATTAGCTGTTGTATCACTTCTTCTTCTATTCGACTTTCAGGAGACCTTTATCAGTACAGTAACATGTGGTCCTAATATATGAACTACCCCTGCTCTTGAACATCAGGAATCCCTTTTGCTACCTTCCTCAAGTTCTGTAAAGTATGGTCTGAGAGATGAACCTGTCTTAACTCTTTTTTTGTGACACGCCTCAATTCCCCTTCCAGAGGAGGTCTGTTATCTTCTGACAGAATTATCTCTGATTCAGACTTGGTACAACCTCCTACCCCTTCTTCTTGGAGTAGTACCTTCCAAAGGAAACTCATTTCCTTTTAGCAGTTGTGGCCGAGAGTCAGGTTGAATGCTAATAATTTACCAAACTTAAAATGCCATATCATCAAGCTCAGCAGGAGGTGTAGGCACTGACAGAGTCTTCCCTTGGCTGCCTTCTCCATGCATTTTCCTCCGTGCCTGTCTCCATCTAACCATATGTACACAAAGCACTATATTACCAAAATAATTTCCTGTTAAACTTATGCTGTAGTGTTAATAAACACTGCCATCTACTTTCTCTTTGACCTTATTCCAAATCCAAACAAACTATTGTTGATGGCACCTAAAAGATATCCTTCCATATGTTATAACTAAAGTAGACTACCCACACAAATATTGCCCCTTTTTGGCTACTGCAGGACTGAAAATAGTTATGTATGATGTTGTATCCCTGTTAGAAAGGATCGACTTCCCTTCTGTCTAGACAGTCTACAGACCCTTGTGGTAGTTTGGTGCATTTTTTTTAAACACCTTTATTGAAATTTCACTTGTGACATAGGCAAACTTACATTTATATAAAAGTAATTAAACTATATTAACAAGTTCACATTTAGAAATATTATACATCTATACTGTTATATATATCATATAATCAAAACGATATTACATAACTTGTTCATAGGTTCATAGATAGGTACTAGGCTATTGGCCCTAGGGCCTATACAAGCCTAGCCAAAAAGGTACCCTGGCTTTCACCAACCAAGAAAATAATTTTCCTGTGCCCCTGTCAAACAGAACCACAGAAGTGATCCCCGGGGTGAATTTCCTATTACCCATCCAATCATCAAGATTTTTCTTGAAGAGTGCTAATGAGGAGCTCTGTTTGACATAGAAAGATAGTCTGTTCCAGAGTATGGGAAGTCTCTGGGACAGGAATCTATCCCTGCAGCATGTTCTGTTTATTGTGGTGAAAAGGTTTAGGTCCCTAGAGCGTGTAGCCCAGAGGGATTGGGATTTCTTTAAGTGGAGCATGTCCAACAGCTCTGGGTTTGACATAGCTTTGTATGTTAGGCAGAGATCGCCTCTGAGTAGGCAATATGCGACGGAGTAAAGCTGGAGTTTTTTGAGTCTGTCTGCGTAGGACATCTGTTTGAGGCCAGTAATCCTCTTTGTGAGGTATTTCTGTGGCCTTTCCAGTTGTTGTAGATGTCTTGAGAGGTACATACCAAAAGGGGTGTTGTACTCTATAATGGGTCTAATGAGTGATGAGTAGAGGGGAACAATGACCTCTTTTTTTCTGGATGAGAAACCTTTTGTGATGAGGTGAGCCACGTAGAAGGATTTCCTGACCACTGTGGTGATGTGATTATCAAAGGAGAGACTACTGTCCACCTGTGTCCCAAGGTCTCTTATCACACTTTTAGTGTTAAGTAGACTACCGCCTATGTGGTAGTTCATGGGTACAGAGTTTCTACCAAAAGGGATGACAGTGCATTTTTGGCATTGAGCTTGAGACCATGGCTTTGACACCAGGCATCTGTCTCAGAGAGGCCCTTTTGTAGGATGTCCACATTGTTAGGAGTTTTGGTTATGGCTCCTAGTTTGCAGTCATCTGTGAATTTAGTTAGCCAAAGACCTTCTGTGTTAGCCTGTACTTCAGAGAAGTAGATACCAAACAGGAGAGGACCCAGGATTGAACCCTGTGGTACTCCACTTGTCACTGGTCTGAAGTCTGATTTGGAGTCTGCTACTTTCACAGTGTGGGTTCTGTCAGTATGCCAGTTGGCAACCCATCATGTGACATAGGGATTTATACCTAGTTTAGTGAGTTTATCTGTAATTCCAGAGTAGGGGATGGTGTTGAACACCTTGGCGAGATCTAGATAGGCTTTGTGAACCACCTTACCCTCATCTATGGCTTTGGTGACAGCTTCAAAGAAGTCTATCAGGTTTAGAAGACATGATCGGCCTTTTACAAACCCGAACTGTGTGGGGTCCAGAGTTTGGAGATCTCCACTGTCTTTGTTTATGAGTTCCATGATGATACGTTCCATGGCCTTGCATACCAGGCTCATCAGGCTAATGGGGCGGTAGTTCCTGGGGTCTGTTGTGGCTCCCCCTTTTGTGGAGTGGGATAACTGTCGTGGTGTGCCATTCAATGGGCACAAAGCCTGAGGTGAGGCTATGATTGAACATGGTACTTAGGTGGGGTGCCAGTTCATTCTGTAGTTCATGTAGAAGGCAGCCTGGGATGTTGTCAGGTCCCATGGATGCTCTGTCCTTGGCTTTGGAGAGTGAGGTTTTTACCTGTACAGCCGTGATTACAGGAAGTTTGCATTCTTCCAGTATAAAGATGGGCCCTTTAAGGGGTGAGAGGGGGGGGTAAAGTTAGCACTGAACCTATCTGCCAGGATGTTGGCAATTGTTCAATTCCTGCCTTCTCTTAAACCTCGTTCCTCCTCCTCTAGAACATTTTTCTGCATGTATTGTTTCGACAATTTCCATTTTTTTCTATGTAATTTACTTCCATCCTTTTCTAATGAACCTACTTCTTGTTCTTTTATCTATGTTACAGTAGTCACTGCTTAAGTATAGTTGGTTTCAGATTTTATTTCCATTGTCAAGTAATTGTTTTTTTGGCAGCCATCAGAATTAAGCTTAACAAGGCTTTACTATGTCTAGGCAATTCAGATCTTGTGTCCCAGCCCAAAAAAATATTTTCCTTAGTTACATTTATTTGCTCACCCAATATTCATGACAGAGCACTCTGTAGAGAATTTCTAAAGCCTGCCAACTCATTACACTCTCAGAACATATGCTCATTACACCTCCAATATTTGCAGTCTACCTGAGGTAAAATTCTGTGGAATCTACTTGGAGTATAAAAATATCAATGCAGACACATCCAGGCAAACATTCTTAATCTTCTAGATTTTGTTGCATATTTTGGAGCCATCCATATGTCCTCCCATTGTACATTTGTGAACTGCATATCTAGATTCACTTCTCAATCTTTTCTAATGTCTTCTGATTGATTCATATAATTATTGTGCAATATTTTATATGGCCTACTAATTATCCCTTTTTAATAGCAGTTTCTTTTCTAGATTAAATTAAAAAGTCAACCAGTGCAGATTTTTTTCATTTAAGATTATCATATAACTTTCTGTCTATACTCTGATATCAGTCCCTGATAGGCATGCAGTCAATAACCTGCAATCCAGATGTTCTTGTCTTCTTCCCATTCTATTACCTTCCCCTCTCATATTATTTGTTTTCAGTACCTTGATTCCTTTCCCAGCTTCCTCCTGTAAATTCAAGCCCCATCTTGCATGTTCTCTGACCCCTAATTGCAGTCTTCCCAATCCTCAAAATTGCCTTTCTCCATTCCTGTGTTGGCTTAGTTCTTAATATATTTTATGCTACTCTATGGATATTATAAGCCATGGTGGTGCAGCAGTAGTGTTGTCGCCTTACAGCAAGAGGTTCTCCCGTTCAATTCTCGGCTGGAGCGCCTTCTATGTGGAGTCTGCATGTCCTCCCCATGGTCGAGTGGCCTTCAAAAGACATGCGTGAATGGGCATGCCTTTGTTGAAGGTTGGGCATCGAGCTAGCACCTCAGCACCATAAAAATCTACTGACAATCATTAACGGACCGGAGTTCCGCTGTGGCGACCCCTAACTGGGAAAAGCCGAAAGAAGAACAACTCTATGAATATTATATTCTGTATAACTGCTGTTCTTCTCCGTAAGGATGTGCATCCAAAATCCCATTCTTTCCATATTTCTTTAATTAACCCCCTGCTTCATCATCAACCTTTTCACTTTGAATTGTAATTTTCTGCTTGTGTTATGTATAAGAGCCTTAACTGTATAGTTCTAAAACACCCTTCAAATCAGGTAATCCTAAATCTCCTTATCATTTTGGGAGTTTCAACTTATTTAACTTCACTCTTGCCCTCTTCCCCTCTGAAAGAAAATCCATCAACTCTTTATTAATTACTGTCCACAATGTCTCCTCTGGTTGATAAAAATATGCCTCACCTGTGTAGAAAACTAAAGAGACTAAAATATTTTTACTGTTGTATCTTGCTATCGACATCCATAGACAAGAGTTTCCAGTTTCTCAGTGTTTGTATTATTTTATGTTTAGTCTCTTCCCACATATCCTTAGCTGCCACAACAGAATCCTTTTTAAAGACTTGGGGAAATTAAACCCAGAAGTAACCTTGGTATCTAGTGTTCAGCTTTCTTTCACTAGTGTCCACACATCTTTGGTGAAAGATCAACATAGGTTCATAGGTGAGTACTAGGCTAATGGCCCTGGAGCCTTTACAAGCCTAGCCCATATGATTACCCTGGCATTGTGCCACCCAAACTTAGTTCCCAGTGCCTCTGTCAAGTAGAGCCACTGGAGTGATCCTCGGGGTGAATTTTCTATTTCCCATCCACTCATCAAGATTTTTCTTGAAGAGGGCCAGTGAGGTGCACTGTTTGACATGTATGGGAAGTCTATTCCATAGCATGGGCAGTCTCTGGGTTATGAACCTGTCCCTCAGCACATTCTGTTGATTGTGGTAATGAGGTTGAGGTCTCTGGAGCATGTGGTGTCCAGGGATTGGGATTTTTTTTAGATGTAGCATTTCTGACAGAGCTGCGTCAGACATGGCTTTGTAAGTCAAGCAGAGATTGCCTCTAAGTAGGCAATATGAGACAGAGAATAGTTGGAATTTTTTGAGTCTGTCCATATAGGACAAGTGTTTAAGGCCTAGGATCCTCTTTGTGAAGTACTTTTGCGGCCTCTCCAGTTGTTGCATTTGTCTATTGAGGTACATGCCAAATGGGGCATTGTACTCGATAATTGGCATAATGAGGGAAGAGTAGAGGGATACAATGACCTCTTTCTTCCTGGAT
Source organism: Protopterus annectens (assembly GCF_019279795.1). Lineage (NCBI taxonomy): Eukaryota > Metazoa > Chordata > Ceratodontiformes > Protopteridae > Protopterus > Protopterus annectens. Next base: position 297,084,604 of record NC_056743.1, read on the forward strand.
GCAAAACGCATAGTAATGAGATGTGCCACGTAGATGGACTTTCTGACCACAATGGCAATGTAGTGGTCAAAAGAGAGGTTTCTGTCAACCTGTGTTCCCAGATCTCTTATAACACCTTCTGTGTTCACTGGACTACCATTGATGTGGTAATTCATAGGAACTGGGTTTTTCCCAAAGGAATGACGACACATTTTTTGGAATTGAGTTTAAGGCCATGGTTCTGACACCATTGTTGGTCTCATTGAGGCCTTTGTGTAGGATGTCAACATCACTTGGGGAGTTAATAATAGCTCCCAACTTGCAATCATCTGCGAACTTTGTCAGCCCAGTCCCTTTGTGTTGGCCTGTACTTCAGAGAAGTAGATATCAAACAAGAGAGGACCCAGGACCGAACCTTGTGGAACTCCACTCATGACTGGTCTGCAGTCTGACTTGGAGTCAGCTACTTTCACACTGTGGGTTCTAGCTGTGAGCCAGTTTGCAACCCACCTAGTGATATAGGGGTTGATGCCTAGCTTAGTGCGTTTTTCTATGATTCCTGAGTGGGGAATGGTATCAAAGGCCTTGGCCAGATCAAAGTAGGCTGTATGAACCACCTTGCCTTCATCCACAGCTCTGGTGACTGACTCAAAGAAGTTAACCAAGTTGAGCAGGCATGATCTACTCTTCAAAAAACCAAACTGTGTTGGATCAAGAGTTTACAGATTCCCTATATCCTTGTTTATTAGGTCTGTGATGATGCATTCCACAGCTTTGCATATCAGACTCGTCGGGCTAATGGGGGCGATAATTCCCAAGGTCTGTAGTCACTCCTCTTTGTGGAGAGGGATGACTGTAGCAATGCGCCATTCGGTAGGTACAAAGCCTGAGGTGAGGCTGTGATTGAACAGGGTACACAGGTGAGGTGCCAGATCACTCTGCAGTTCATGTAAAACACAGCCAGGAATATTGTCAGGTTCCATAGAAGCTGTATTCTTGGCCTTGGACAGTGCTGTTTTAACCTGTGCAACAGTAATACTGGGTGCCGGGCAATCTACTGGTATTGTGATTGGTCTTTTGGGGGTGGAGAGGGGTAAAGTTGGCACTGAATCTGTCAGCCAGTTTATTGGCAATATCTGTTTGCTCAGTATAGGAGGCACCATTGTGGAGTAGCTCAGAGCAAATCTGGGTATTGCCATGGAGATTCTTTATATAACTATAGAAGACCTTGTGGTTGTCTTTACTATCTGTTGCAATTCTGTTTTCATAGCTAGCTTTACAGGATTTGATGAGGGATCTCAACTTTTTGTTGAGGCTGATAAGGGAGTTTTTCCAGTCTTGGGACTTCACATTATTCCGCATTAGTTTCCTCTTTCTGTTGTAGAGTTTATGGCAGGGAACCACCAGACTGGCATCCTTTTTGTGGAGGAGACCATCTTGGTTCTATTGCGTATGGCGAGATCCATGCATTTGTGTACATGTTCATACAGTGCATTGGTGTATGATTTGGCAGTCATGCAAATATTCTCCATTTGCATGGGTGCCATAAATTTATCCACATGTGTTTTTAGAAGCCCAAACTTAGCTTTAAAGAAGTTTTTCATGGTGGTTATCTTTGCAGGGTTGGTGGGAGGGATGTGGATTTCTAAGGTGATTAGTTTGTGGTCAGATCTAACCAGGGAGGATTTGAGAGCAATGGTCGCCCATGTTAGTAATGACCAGGTCAAAGATGTTGCTATCTCTACTGGGGTAAGAACGAGCTGGTCTAGGGCATTGGAATTATTGAATTCCAGTAAACGTTGGGTAAGGATATTGGTACATGAGTAGTTTTCCCAGTTAATGGAGGAGTAGTTGAGGTCGCCCAGTATGAGAGTGTTAGGTTGGACCTTAATATTCTCCAGGGTGCTTAGGAACATGGAGTGTGAATCTTGAGACATGGTTGGGGACCTATAGCAGGCTACGACCTGAATTGCTTTCTTACCCAATGTTAGCTGCACCTGAAGTATCTCTGATGTGTTATGTTGGGCTACCAGTCTGGAGGTATGCACATCCTTTATGAATATGGAAACACCACCACCTTTGGAGCTTTGTTCCAAGTTCTGGGGTCAAAAAGTGTGGAATGAGTTATAGCCTGGTAGTGCAGGGGTGCTTTCTGCTGCCTTGAACCATGTCTGTGTTACAGCACAAATGTCAATGTTCTCCATTTTAAGGAGTGCTTCAAGCGAGTGCATTTTAAGATTTAGACTTCTAGCATTGAGCAGCATTACCCTCAGATTGCATTTGTTTGTAGCTGTTATGGTGGTAATTTGGTCTTTCGAACACCACCTGAAAAAGGCACTATAGAGGTGGCAAGAGCCATGGCCAGTATCCAGAAGCCCAGGGGTGACAGATGCAGGCCATCTCTGGCAAAGCATCGAATTCTGTCAATCATGTCATCCCAGGCAGACAGATAATGGATCACCTTAGAATGACACCAGAAACTTAGCCAATTGTTGAAATCAATCATTTTCTGCTTGTACTGTAGTATCATACTGGGTGATGGTAGGATGCTGCTCAGAGCTAGGGTCATACCCACCTTGGCTACATAATCCTAGAGCTCCTCCATGTCTCTTTTCATGTAGTCCAGGGAGGTACCTCTCAGGTCATTCACACCCACATGAACAATGACAAAGTCATACTTGTACCTGTTATTGAGGGACCTGAGTGCGTGCTTTATGTGGTGGATCCTGGCACCTGACAGGCAGCTGACTGTTACTTTCTCCTTATTCAACCTAGTGAATGGGACATCAGTATGCCTCACTATTGAGTCACCTATGACTAGTGTTTTGGGCATGCTGTTTTGCCTTAGGGGCTTTGTTTGAGTGGCAGACTGTTTAGGAGAGTTATGTGTCTCGTGATTAGTGTTGTGTTGTGGTTGAGTACATTTCTGCCTTGGAGGTCTCTGCTGTTTGGGTAGATTTGTACTGAGAGCCTCTGTGAAAGGGGGTGTGTGGTTTCTGTTTTTATGTGAAGGCAGTGCTGGTGTGTTTTCTGGAGGCCTACGTGTTCCATGTGGTGTGGTGCAAGTGTTGACCTTCTCCTCTTGACCAGCCATTCTGGTCTTGGCTGGAGAGTGCGTGGCTTCCAGTTTAGATATATAAGTGTATCTCTCACAAGTCTGAGTGTTAGGAGGTAAGAGAGCTGTCAGTGTACATGAGGCAGTTGCTGCATTGCCTCAGGATGCCCAAGTTCACCAGGTTAAAAGGAGAAAGAACAGGGAATTGACCTTTAGACATGCCTGGAGGGGTGGGCATTAATAATAAGTACTGGAGCTGTTTCCTTTTAGAACATTTAGTGCTGGTAGCACTTTGTGTGCTACAATAATTGCTACAAGAAGTCTGGTAAAGTGCTAGACTAATAAGCTAGTAAAAGTGCAGGACAGGAGATTACTAACAGATCTAAGGGAAAAATTGAGAGCAGACTTTGGCACTGCTCAGAAAGGCGAGAAACAAGTGCAAACATGGGCTTTTAAACCAGAAAGTTGAAAGAGAAAGAAAAACTGCTCAAACAGCCAATAAACTACAATTTCTGGGCCAGAATCCCCTCTCATACTAGTATTGCTTCTCTCTCTAGTTCTTCTCTCTTTCTCTCTGTTTCAACTGCCTCAGGATCCAGAAATGTCATTAGATCTCATCTCTGCCTATTTCCTAAATGATTCTAAATAAAAAATAAAATAACTAATGTGCAATCCAGTGGCGGCTGGTGACTTCAAATCACAGGGGGGCTGCAGGAGACAGCTGAATGGGTGGGGTCAAGGGGAGGGGTGTGGTCAACCAGAAAGGGGAGGAGCTATGCACAAAACCACAAAAAACTAACTTTAATTAAATACGCTGCCCTGTGTGGCAAACCATCATTATGAAAGTCCAATCAAGACAAAAATAAGTGTAGAAGAATAAAAATATTTCAATGCATTGGCTGCATGACAGCTTACTTAATATCTAGATGGAAACAAAAGGTTGTGAGGCATGAAAAAATAAATTACTTTTTAAATACATTACTGGAATGCCAGTCAAAATCAAGTATAAGAAAAACCAGAAGCACTCAACTCAAACCACTTCTCCTTGCACTGCAGTCCTAATTATAATATATTCAGCTTTATTAAAGTACCAAGTAACATGCTGAAAGTAGAAATCTATGTGATGCCCCACTTGTAAAAATGTTTCTTATCCAAAAAGACCTGCTGCCTGACAACTTGTTTCATGGGGAAACATGATAAAAGTAAAAATGAAAAGCAAACAAGAAACAAGCTCAAGATACATTGCTTAAAGGATTACTGTACAGGTTATGGACCACACATGATTGGCATTCTGTTTAGTTTACGGGTAAAGTCTGTAGAGATGACTGGAAGTCTCCAACAAGTGTAATGAGCTTTTTAAAATAATGGAATCCTGTCCTTTAATACCCAAGGCTTATACATTATCTAGTCAAGTATTCTCTGCATGGCAACAACAGAAAGGCTTTCAATGTTGGCAATTCTTTAACAGTATGCTTATTAAAGCTTACTTGCATCTTACGATCTCAGACAAGCTTACCTTATGGTCATTAAAGCATTGCTACTTAAAAACACAGAGCAACAGGCACTTTGAGTAATAAGCATAAATCAACAGTACAAAAATATGACAGAAACCAGACCATTCTGCAAAATCAAGGACAGATGAAAAGCCACTGTAGTACTTATGCAGTGTGTCCTCCCCATCCAAGGTAGATACAACTACTCCTTGCCTTGCTTGGACACATCCAGAGTCACTACATGGGGAGTGGGGTGCAACAAGCATGTCACAATTTGAAATCTCTCTGGCTGACTGTGATGGCCCTGACACATTTGTCATACCTCTCAACCTCAAGAGCAAGAAATCTGGACAAAGCCATACACAGAAGTGGGACAAAGGCCCAACAATAAGGACAATTTTAAATATTGCTCTAATAAACTTAGAAAGATAATAGAATAGGTCTTGCATTAGTATGAATTTTCTGAAGGGTATAAAATCTGAAACTCAAATGTCTGTCATTTTCTAACTTCAGTCTTTAGTGATGTCACTAATTTGCCAAAAACACAATTTTATGAAAAATGGACAAAACGTGATGCAAAATATAAAATAGACACACAATACAGCTGCTACCTGTCAAAGAAGGGACACTTTAATATTAGTACTGCTACCTTGAGCAGCTGACAAAATATAAAAGAATCTACATGCATTTCAAGTAATCTATAACTTTGATTATTACAGTTATTTCTTAATTGTAAACCCTCCATGTTTTCTTCCAAAATTGCTGTTTTTAGGAGGGATTATAAGGGGTAAGAGCAACATTTTGAGCCAAAAATTGGGGACAGTTGAGAGGTTGGCTATGCCTAATTCTATAAAGCAATTTATTTGCATGTACCTCTCAACCTGTTAATGCAGTAAATCTGAACAAGGCCAAATATATTGGGGCACATATAAACAGTACTAAAAATTGCTCTTGTATAAATTGAGACAGTTGATAGAACAGCTCTTACTTTAACATGCATTTTTCTGAAGGTTATGAAGTCTGAAACTTAGAGTGACTTCTGGCAAATCATTTAGGAATTAAAACTACAAATTTTATGAACAAACCAAAAATAAGAAGCAAAAATCTATTCATTCTTTGAAAATCTGGACAGTTGGGAGGTATAGTTCAGCTGGGCCTGTCTGAGTTTGCTGCCCTTCCCCTGACAAAATAATGGTTGAATGGAGCCTCTGCAGCCATTCCAATGAACCATTATACTTGGCTATTTCACTCCATTTACCATAAACACTAATGTGCATACTGTTTTACTTCTATGATGAGTTGGACTTCATTTGAAAGTTTTATTTTGTATTTTACAGCACAAACACTAAGTCATCTGTTAAACAAAGCAATGCAGTCTCACAATGAAAACTTAGCATTAAAACTTCTCTGCCCTTGAAACTCACATTCATTGAAACAGCATTGAAACCCACATTCAAAGAAAATACATTTTGCCAGTGGCAGATAAAGATTAATTTTGGGCTGTTTTGAATCATAGGCTCCTTGCATATGAAACATACATGTGCTCTTTGATACACCTTCCTCATTGTACTAAAATTATATTCCTTGTACAATACAGTACACTTGTTACAGGATGTTTTAAATTTGTTTTGAACATTTTTCCAGTAAGCAATGAAACAAACCATATGCACCCATAATGGCAAAACTGCCCAGTTGAGAACATTTATCATAAAAAGTCTACTCAGACTTCCACAGTCCACCATTATTAGTAAATATACACAATTCCACAGTCCACCATTATTAGTAAATATGCACAATTCCACAGTCCACCATTATCAGTAAATATGCACAATTCCACAGTCCACCATTATCAGTAAATATGCACAATTCTACAGTCCACCTTTATCAGTAAATATGCACAATTCTACAGTCCATTATCAGTAAATATGCACAATCTCTGAAGTCAGTCATCTAAATAATTCCACATTAAAGAAATCTGTAACTAATGAAGTGGTTGCTGCTAGCAATCACCTTTATATTTCATGGTTTCATCGAAAAATAAAGTGTCTGTTGCCCCTCAGGAATAAATTGTCTATATTACATTAAAAATGATAAGCTAGTAATAATATTGCAAGAGGAAATGGATGGCAAACTGATAACGAACTCATAGTTAGTATCTTCACCAAGGAGAACATTCTCAGTACGGCAGCATCTACCCCTTGTGGGAGTAGAACCCACAACCTTCTGCATCAAAAGCAAGTACACAGCCTGTTGTGCTATAGTATTAACTTGGCAAAGCACTAAACTTCTATTCCCCTGCAGCTCTCAGTTCCTTGTAAAATTTACTCAATACTCAACTGCATCTCAACTTCGCAGCTCAAGAAAACTGGAAAAAGCCAAAATGTATTGGGGGGGGGGTCAAAAGCCCAAAAACAGGGACACATTAAACATTGCTTGTATAATCTTAGAAAGTTGCTAGAATAAAATGTTGTGTTGCCACCATATATTTTACTGCCAAGGTCCCTGAGCAAAAAACAGTCAGAGTAACATACCACTATGCCACATCAGCTGCTTTGTAAAAGAGAGGAAGACTGAAACTTAAATGGCTATCATTTAGTGAATTCAGTTCTCACCATAGCTGTCAACCTCTTAGTACAAAACACCTGGACAAACCCAGTAATGAGGGAATACAGCCCTCAAACATATTCAGTGAATTCAGTTCTTGCCATAGCTGTCAACCTTAGCACAAAAACCTGGACAAAGCCAATAATGGGGGAATACAGTCCCAAAAATAGGGACAAATTTAAAATATTCATCTTATAAATTTCAAAAATTGCTAAAAAAAAAAAAAGGTTGTGCTACTATGTATTCTGAAGAACATGAAGTTGGAAATTCAAATGCCGGTCAATTTTACTGCGGACAGAACAAAAACGATTTTCAGCAGAGACGCAGGGATTAAAACTGCAGACACATCTTTGTAAAATGGCAGGGCACCAGAGCAAATCCACACAAATACAGGGAGGAGATGCACACTCCACACAGAAGCCACCCCAACCAAGAATCAAACCAGAAAACCTATAGCTGTGAGGCAACAATACTACCACCGCACCATCAATTATGCAAGGAATTAAACATTCAGAAACCTGAAGTCTGAAATTCAAATGCCTGTCAATTTTACTGCAGACAGAATAAAAACAATTTTCAGCAGAGACGCAGGGATTAATACTGCAGACACGTCTTTGTAAAATGGCAGGGCACCAGAGCAAATCCACACAAATACAGGGAGGAGATGCAGACAGAAGCCACCCCAACCAAGAATCAAACCAGAAAACCTATAGCTGTGAGGCAACAATACTATCACTGCACCATCAATTATGCAAGGAATTAAACATTCAGAAACCTGAAGTCTGAAATTCAAATGCCTGTCAATTTTACTGCGGACAGAACAAAAACAATTTTCAGCAGAGGCGAGGGATTAATACTGCAGACACGTCTTTGTAAAATGGCAGGGCACCAGAGCAAATCCACACAAATACAGGGAGGAGATGCAGACAGAAGCCACCCCAACCAAGAATCAAACCAGAAAACCTATAGCTGTGAGCAACAATACTATCACTGCACCATCAATTATGCAAGGAATTAAACATTCAGAAACCTGAAGTCTGAAATTCAAATGCCTGTCAATTTTACTGCGGACAGAACAAAAACAATTTTCAGCAGAGACGCAGGGATTAAAACTGCAGACACATCTTTGTAAAATGGCAGGGCACCAGAGCAAATCCACACAAACACAGGCAAGAGATGCAGACTCCAAACAGAAGCCACCCCAACCAAGAATCAAACCAGAAAACCTATAGCTGTGAGTCAACAATACTACCACCGCACCATCAATTATGCAAGGAATTAAACATTCAGAAACCTGAAGTCTGAAATTCAAATGCCTGTCAATTTTACTGCGGACAGAACAAAACCAATTTTCAGCAGGGATTAAAACTGCAGACACGTCTTTGTAAAATGGCAGGGCACCAGAGCAAATCCACACAAACACATGGAGGAGATGCAGACTCCACACAGAAGCCACCCCAACCAAGAATCAAACCAGAAAACCTATAGCTGTGAGGCAACAATACTACCACTGCACCATCAAATATGCAAGGAATTAAACATTCAGAAACCCTTAAGTCTGAAATTCAAATGCCTGTCAATTTTATTTAACATTTTTAATCAGGACAGTCTGACTTGGAACAAATAAACAATTTTCAGCAGAGGCCCAGGAAGAAATAATGCAGACATGTCTTTGTAACATGGGAGGACACAAAAGCAAACCCACACAAACACAGGGAGAAGATACAGACCCCACAAAGAAGGAACCCCAGCCAAGAATCAAACCCAAGAACCTGCAGCTGTGAGGCAACAATGCTACTACTACACCATCAAATATCAAGCATTGCAACATTTACAAACCACAGATATTATGAGGAACAGATCAGATCGAATATGAGGCAAAAATCTGAAATTTTTTTACAAATGGTGGTGGGTAGGGAACTCAAGTCTTTAACACCTGCATACAGGGTACAGGGTTCAAGCCTGAGGCATTCCCTACCACACCACCATAAGCACCTGGGGCATTTACACACACACACACACACACACACACACACACCAGTAAAGCATAAGCACCATACACAAACTCCAGTAAAGCATAAGCACCATACACAAACTCCAGTAAAGCATAAGCATCATACACACACAAATAAACATTGTAAATTAAAAAGCACAAACTCCAGTAAAGCATAAGCACCATACAAATAAACATTGTAAATTAAAAGGCACCTTACCTGAATATATCCAGCTAACGTACATCCTTCCCGCGCAATACTGAAAGACCCGCGAGATCCTAATGCTCCTGCCTGACGAGATCCCTAATGCTCTGTCCCGAGTCCCTGCTGCTGCTCTTGCAGTCCGGACGTGACCCATAATCCTGGCGAGTCTGTGCACTGTAAAAGTGCACAGATGTCTCCTTGTGTCCCCCTATGGGGACGGCCGGACTGCCTTGAGCATGCGCATAGACCGACAGTAGTCAGGACTCGGTCTATGCGCATGCGCGAATTTCGAAAAATAATTTTTTTTTTATTTTTCATTTTTCTTTCTCTTTTTTATTTTTGAGGGGGCTGCAGTCCGGCAGCCCTATGCCACGAGCCGCCCCTGGTGCAATCTACACCTCCAATACTGTAGTCATCTTTCTTTTCATGCTCATGGTAATAAATTGTCACCACCCCAGATTACCTTATTAAATAATAAACACACACACACACACACACACACACACACATACAAAAAACCAGCTGCAAACTTTCTAAAAGTGAATAAACAAAAATACTTTACTTAGAAAAGAATGAGTTATGCAGTACTGTTAACTGTTAAATAAGCAATAAGACATGGAATTGCACAAGAAACTGAAACTAACCCTCTTGAATAAATAAAGTACAAGTGATTTTTTTTCTAAATCTTTTCCTCTCTCTCTTATTAAAAATGCTGAGGCCTACCTAGACTAACTAAACATTCAAAATGTATTTCTGGCAGAGATAAAACTGCAGAGAACTCACAAGTCAAAGTCTGTAAGGTAGTTTTTCTCCTCTCAAATTTCTTTTTAAACTATTTGGTTAATAGATTTTCTTGTACACTGTAGATGCAGCCAGGCAGATGTTCACATTTACATTCCCAAAAGCCTATTTACTTGTTCTTGGTCAGCTATCTCTTCGACTCATTTATGCTTATAGCACAGTTTTGTATACTTCTGTTTAACATTCATAGATGCTTATTGTATCCTGTCATCATATGGGGCTGTCATCCTTAACTGGGAGGCTTACTAATAAGCATTATAAGAAATGTCAAGATGTAAAAACAACACTAAAATTGGTAATCTAAAATTAACCTGTTATTGAGATTTCATCACTATTTGTTGGCTAGAATTCAGATTATCATGTTTACATTCATATTTCATAACTGAAAGAACTACATGTTACTGAGCAGCATAGTGTATAATATAGTGACAGAAAATGCATATACATTCTCCATGTATAAATACACTGTACTGAAAATATGGCTAATTATTTGCTAGTAACTGGGAAGCTATGCAACATTTTCAAATATACAGTGATATTACCAATACCATATAATTTACAAATATTGCACAGTATCAGATAAAACTTTATATAATGCAGAAGAAACCTGTCATTGATATTTGCACTATACGTTGTACCACTTGAAAGGCATTCAGTGATACTAACTTTGCTAACTATAAAAGTAAGCATACGTTTTCATATTTAGTAAATATCTCAATAAACAAGTACTCTAAAGGAATTTCTTACTGTCGTATGGAAGCTCAAGTCTGGCTGACCTTTGCAAATAAATGTTAAGTCGTACAGTTTCAAAGATATGAAGTTGTTTGTGAAACTTTAGAGGAAGTACAATTATTAGCTTGTATACATTGTAATACATTAGAGTTTTAAAGTAAAGACTGGAAATGTACTTACTAGTGTCACTATAAAGAAAACATTTTAGATAAAGTTTCTTTTTGAGGTTTTTGTAGTGTTTATACCGTTCACAAGGTTTTAATATTTGTTTGTGTTCTGCCTTTTCACTTGATTTTTTTTTTCAGAAAATGCTCTGGAATGTAAAGATATGTGTAGACTGCTAGAGAACATCTGAGGTGTTAATGAGTTAAATAATATTCTAATTGCTGTTCTGTGGTCTTTAGATTGCAGGCCTAGGAAAATTTCATATCTTGTAATTACAAGGTAGATTAAATTACAACCCACCTTCCACAGATTTCACATGTTCTCAGAAGCAATTCATTATAAACACCATATATTTTCTTTATTATTTCTATACTACTGAAGAAACACATATATATTGTAGATTAAGTCACATTTGTAGATTATTTCCTTCAGGAGTTTTCAGGCTTGGGTGCAGCTTACATATGTGTTACAGTCTGAGTCAGTCAACTGTGACATATTTATGTATAAACCTCAGATGTATGATGTACTCTCACACTGCCTCACCCATAGGAGCCACCATGGAACAGTAAAGGAAATGTTTAACACCTTTAAAAGTTATAATACACTTTGCAGTGCCCCAGTAAAAAAAAAAGATATGGCAAATTGAAAAGCCAAATCAATTTTAAATCATGACTTTCACATTTTTAAATGATGATAAATTTGCTCAGAGTCACACTTCATTTCTGGTCAATGATTATGTATAGGCAATGCTGAGGGAGTTGCAGTTTCAGAGATGTAAATTACTTTGTGCCCCTATGCTTTTTGTTTTTCTCTAACTGGTAGCATGTTGGAGCAGTTAAAGTTCAATCCCATACAATGAATTATGATTGTGTTCTAGAAATGGATGTTAAGAGTCACCTCTCAAGCTTGGCTTTGCTCTGACTTCAGGGTGAACATCCTAATAACTAAGTTGAGCATTCATGCCCAAAATAGGCATACCCTTTAACAATGCTGAAACTCTAAAAGTACAGAACAATATTTATTTGGTCTCTAAGAAGGCATTAACTGCAATAAATACAAACATACATATTTGTGAGTTTTAGATGTTTGTGACTAAGGTTCCATTTTTCCAAGTTCACTGCAGGCAGAGGAACAAGCTGATCGGAGCTCTCCCAGTGTAAAACAGTTAAAAAAGCAAAAGTAAAGGTTACAACATTGATTAGAATTCAGTTAGTGGTTAGAAATTATACTCCCTGGGTGTCAACAAAGAAAACATTTGGAAAAAGTTAGCAAAAGTCAACCAGAAAAGTAGAAGAAAATATGATGATTGGGAAAAACATTGCATCTATTCAGCAAAAAAAAAAAAACATTTAAATTTTCAGTTTTAGTGAAATACATGGTTCCCAGTAACTCTAAGTTCAAAATAAAACAAATGCAGTTAGAGGTGCTTAAAATAAGCAAGACACTAGAGGAATATATAAACCAAATTGACAAAATGATGGAAATACAGAAAAAGCTTTAAGTAGATATTCAGATGAGGTGATAAAATTGCAGAAATCAGAAATGAAATGAAGGAAAGACTGGCTAAAATGGGGATTTCCAAAGAGATATTAAAAATAAAAAGACACAGAATTCAAAAACAGAGTACGCAGAGAAAAAATGAGATATTTTGCTATGCCACTGAAACTGAAAGATGTAGACTGCATTAATTTTATAAAAGTACAATTAATCAGTCAGTCTGGTATTCCACAGCAGGATTTGTAATTTGAGAGGGGACATCAAGTTATGCTCCAGATCTGGCCACCAAAAAGCATGCATTCATATCAGCAGAAAGAGTTGCTCCTGGCAAAACTGTGACAAAAGGGAAATTATTCAATATAGAGAACATTGAATCATGTGGTGAAAATGCTTATTCACTGTACATCAGGCAGAAGAGAAGTATATTTATCCTAGTAATCAGGTTTTATCAAGAAGCAGGTGTGAAATTCAAGCTTGGATGATAAAAGACATTGTTGGATAGAGAAAAGTCTACAAAGGACATAAAGTTTATTTGACAAAGAAATATACAATATGCAGAAATTAAAATTAAATTTAATAAACAAAACATTGAACATTAATAATTAAAAATTAATTGCTAAAATGACTTGCAAGGACAGCTAGCCAAGTACTTACTTGTGAACCTATAAGAGTGAACCACAAAGTTAAAGAGATTTTGCTTTTCAATCTTCTGACAGTAATTCTTTGACAATATCAAAAAACATAGATATACATATTCAGTGAAACATTTTCCATTGTTACCAAGGAAATGCTTCAACAATAGAAAAAAAAGACAAGGTAAAGTTCTGGAAAGGTATGTGAGAATATTTGGTATGGAAGGCATGAACTCAGTAGCAGGATCTAAGACAGAATTTATACAAAATTCCCCAAGATATAATATAATAACTGGGCTAGACTGGATGCAAAGTATATTTCACAAGAGCATGCATATTTAATTGAAAACTTTAAGACCCATCAAATAACAATATCAGATCATGCACTAATAAATAAAATAAGATGATGCAGGATAATGATGTAAAAGTGAGACTCTGGCACATTCCTACATTTCTGTTAAGAGGAGAGTAATTAAAGGAATTGGTAGGGAAGATAGAAATTACTTCAGAAGGGATGGGTAATGAGTGGGATAAAATGAAAATAGAATTTAAAACATGGTAAATATAATGAGAAAATGTATTGTGAAAGAAGTAAGTAATTGTTTAGAGGTGATTGATAAAGACTAATGAATTGCAGAAGAACAGGAATATCAAAGAAAAAGGAGAACAACAATTGCAGAGTGCTGCAGGTAAAATAAGGGCATATGTGGTTGACAAGCATGAGTTTAGAAAAGTTGCTGTCAAGTACCTATGTTTAGGGCATAAACTTGTAGCACAATGACTTAGGCAACATAGGATGCCTATGACAAGAAGAAACCATGGACCCTATATAGATATTAGAGATACTTAGTACATTTTATTACAATTTGTATAAAATAGAGTTAATAAGGAAATAGAGAAAAGGCAGTAATTGAAACATTTATGAAAGATTTATTTATGACAAAATTAGTGGTAGATAAGACTGATCAATTAATAGCTAAGAGATGAAGTCAATTAAAAACAGTGATGTGCAGTCACTGATAAAATTTTGAATTTAGAAGGGAAGCAAGTGGTAAAGATCTGGGAGGCTTTGTTTAAAAATATTTTAGAAGGGAGGAGTACTAGCATCTTGGAGGAAAGCTGCAGTAGATGTGTTGCTCAAAAAGGGAAAATACCCTTTAGATTCTGAATCATATAGGTCCATCTCAATTTTATACCATATTCGCAAGTGTTTATGTCTATACTTAGTCAAAATATGGCAAATATTTCACCAGAATTGGTTGATATGCACTCATCTGTTTTTGTTAGGGGTGGGCAAGCATTTAATAATATTATTATGCCACTAGTGACCCAAAGTAAGGATGTAGAGCAAAAAAAAAAACAAAAAACGCTGCTCTTGTTGATTTGTCATGATGCAGAGAAAGCAGTTGTTAGAGATGTCTGAGATTTTTTAAGTAGGGAAATGGTAGCATTTGCATTCACTGATAGAATAATATGGTTAACAAAGAGAACATAAAATTGGTCAAGGCAAGACTTAAGCTGGGATGGAGAGAATGAAAAATTATGATGTGACCAATAGGGATGTCTGCAACTAGGGTATGGGAAATAGGTAAGAGAGGACTGGAATTTACTGGAGAAAAATAAAAAAGTAACCAAGGAAAATGGGAGAAATAACTCGAGACAGGAAGGCAATAGAGTAGGAAGAGGCTAAGCAAGAATTTGGACTGAAGATTAGAGATTGTCTTCCACATTAGGGATTGATAGTTGACTACAGACAATGAGAAAATATAGAGAATTGTTAAGTGAAAAACCAGCTCTGGTAGTTTTTTAGTTGTCAAAAGAACAGAAGTCGCTTTGCTGTTAAAAATTGGTAGGGCATATAAAATAGTGTATGGCAATTATAAGAATCACTCAGATGAGGTTAAAAAGATGTGGAGAACAGAACAGAAATGCAGTTTACAAACAATCAGTGAGAAGACATCCCTATGGCTCTCAAATATACAACAAAGTCCAAAAGGTTTAGGATTTTTGCATATAAATGTTTGCATAGGTATTTATTATCGTAGGAAGGTTTCAGAGGAGATTTTCACCCTATATAGAAAATGCTGGTGATGCATTGGGAAAAAGAAAAGGAATTGTAAACACTGTTTTTTTTTTTTTTTTTTTTTTTTGATGGGGGATAATAAGTTGGCAGGTATTAAAAACTTCCAGCAAACTACTTTGACACAAAATATTGGGGGAACAGATTGCATTAACTAAGGACATTATTTATTTGGGCTGGAGTATAGCATCTGAATTGCCTAAACATAGTAGGACCTTACTAAGTTTAATGTTATTGTCTGCCAAAGCAGTAATGACAAAAACATGGAAATCAAAGTCTGTATCAACTGTAATGAAAGCTTTGAATATACATTTTGAATTAAAACTTGAAAGAAAATAGCAACATTCATAGAAATCAGTGGAATTTGTTGGAATAATGGTTGGAGAATAATGTTCATGAGGAGAGGTCTGGTTTAAAGGAAGGCAGGAAATGAGTAATTTATTTAAGGTTGGAATGAATGCAAATTGTTAGAAAGAAAACATATAGGTATACTGTATGACAATAATAATGGAAATTGTTGTGGTTTGTTTACAATTAATTTTATGAACTCGCGAAGAACTTCAGACTATGATAGTTTAATAATGATAGTTTAATAATGATAATTAAAGAAAGGATTTAAACTCTGATAATTTAATAGTGATGATTAAAAAAATGTTGCTACTGCTGTTTCCTTTTCTTTTATACCCATTTTGTGACATTTGGCATACCATAACTGCCTGTTGTGGTGTGTTTCACCAGTTTATAGTTCCACTAGACAGAGGTGCAACAAAACAAGAAGAATGTTTAGAATCACAAGTAGGCACATTGCATAACATGAAGATTTGTATGTTTCTTAATTTAAAAATATATTATATAAGTCTTCCATTGGCATAACCTATTTCGTTATTCCTCTTTTAGGGTCGGGCAGCACCTTGCCCCTAGCAAAACCTTCATTACAAAAGGCAAAATTCAATAAATCTTATAACTATGGTAACAAAGCAATGCACAGGAGCAACAGCAGTTTGATGATGATTGTGGGGCGAGTAATAGCATATACAGAAGAAATGATGGAAGCACACTCAGGCTGAAATCTCAGTTCAAAAAGAATCCCAATATACATTTTAGAAAAAGGAAGGACAGTTATCTACTTTAATTTCTTATGTGATTAGATTTTAATTTACTAGCTGTGCGATTTTGGGTCACATCCCTAAAGTATTCCTTAGCAAAATCATTTTCATTAGTATATAGCATAGAGTACTATGAGTGAGTCAAGGCCTGTTTATTATGTGCTCGAGACATGGATACCAAGAAATCACTCTTGAGCTGAATCTTAGCATCCATGATGAGAATTCATAATAAGGGTTATGATCAGAGACCCAGTCATAATTCTTTGTTGCGCATCAAGCTTTATCTGATCCATGTACTACTAGTTTACAGAAAAAAACTTTCAAAGCCATAAAGCACTTAGTGATTGCTGACAGAAAGACAATGTAAAGAATGTCTCTTATGTTTACACTCAGTTTACCATGCCTCTCAACTATCCAGATTTCACAGAATGTCTGAATTTTACCTCATATATTTCAACTGTTCCTCATAAAATCAGTGGCTTTCTGACAAATTACTAAGGATCCAAGTCACTAAATAATGACA
This sequence comes from Protopterus annectens, assembly GCF_019279795.1. Classification (NCBI taxonomy): domain Eukaryota; kingdom Metazoa; phylum Chordata; order Ceratodontiformes; family Protopteridae; genus Protopterus; species Protopterus annectens. Next base: position 297,101,469 of record NC_056743.1, read on the forward strand.
TACATTTGAGCTAACACAAGTTCTATTATTCTGTCAACTTTCTAAGTTTACAAGATAGGGACACATTATCATCACAGACAGCAGGCAGAAATAAATCATTTTTTTTTCAAAATATTTTATTGATTTTCAAAAAGACAAAACATAATTTCTACTAGAATACAAATGAAACAAAGATGAACTATATACAATATGTACATATGGCCTATATGAAAAAATGAGAATAACTTAGAGTTAGGGAGAGGTAGTTACACATAACAAAAAAATCAGTGTAATTTCTCCAAGTACTAAGAAGATGTGGAGATCGTTAAAGTCTCGAGAGAAAAAACTTTCTTCCAAGGATTGTTGATCCATTTATTAGGGAAGATTCTTGTTTCTTTTACCTTTGTTTCCATATGTATTGTTTCTTCTAGTAGAGTCATAAATTCTTGAAAGTTGGGATCAGATGAAGTTTTCCATTTTCTTGTAATACATTTTCTAGCAATTGCTAGTATAGTCAATAGTAGATACAAATTATTTTTGCTCATAACATTTGTTTCAGTTACATTTAGAAAAATCATGGATTTAGTTAGTATGAAGGAATCTGAAAAAGTAGCTTGAAGGAAATTTCCAATCTCCTCCCAGAATTTTTTAATTTTGATACACTCAAAAAATATATGAATCCACTCAGCATTACAATTCTGAGAACATCTCCAACAAAACAATTGTTTAGAAGAGTCCATTTTAGCTATCCTATTGGGGGTGTAAAACACCCTGTGTAAGAATTTCCATGAAAAAAATCTTCCAAGCTTGTAGACTGGAAGTTAATTTAATAGAATACAATAAATTAATTTTGTCTTCAGAGGAGAGGTTAATCTGATGACCTTTAGTAATAAAGTTCCAGAAGTTTTGTTTTGGATTAACTTTGCAAATTATTAAGTTTTTATAGAGCAATGAGGTTAAATTAGACCATTTATGATTATTATAAACCATTTCTTGGATAATGGAAATTAATTTTGGTTCAGAACTAAAGGAGGAATTATTGATTATTCTGTATAACTCTTGAGCATGAAATAAAATGCTTTGAAGTATAAGCCAATCTGAATTTGGAATATCATAGGTGTTTATTATTTGTTGTATGTTTAAGACTGTTGAGTTCCTAATACAATCTTGCCAACAATTAAAATTTTTTATTTCCCAATTATTTATAATGTTTTCATGTAATTTGTTGGGAAAGTTTTTAGTTATTTTGAAAGGAATTAAGAGTTCCCACAATAATTTAATGTCTAAGTTTGAGTTTATGAAAGATCTAAATGAGTTATAGATGTAGTTTATGAAGACTGAGTTGGTGAGTAGCGAAACGTTAAATTGTAAATTACGACATAATATTTTCCAAAATATATTTATTTGATCATTTGAAAGAGTATTTTTTGTGAGTTTATTCTCATTTAAAAAAATAGAAATATGAAGGGATTTCCAAGCTGATGAAAATTTTTGGGTCTATCCAGTTGAAAACTATTTTGAATATAGAAGCCTTAATATATGTCTCTAAGTCTGGAAAATTAATTCCTCCCATTTCCCAGGGTCTAATATGGTGAGCATAATCTATCCTGTTTTGTTTAGGGAACCAGAGAAAATTTAAAAGAATTTTATTTATGTCTTGTAATAGTTTTTTATTAGGTAGCATTGGAATGGCTTGAGCTATATAGTTTATTTTTGGTAATAATACCATCTTTATTAATCAAAGTCTATCCTCAAATTTTAGGAATAATTTATTCCATTTGTCAATGAGTAGTTTTATGGTATTAACAATTTTTTTATAGTTTGTAGAGAGAGTGTTATTAATATTGTCATCAATAATAATCCCTATGTAATTTATAGAAGAGACCTGTTTTCCCATTAAATGGACTGGAGTTATGAAAGAATTTTGTTTTTTATTTAAATGCATATAATTAGATTTAGATTCACTTATACATAAACCTGAGCTATCAGAGAACCTTTTAGTCTGAAGATCTAACTCTTTAAGAGATTCTTGTGAGATACTCAGAGTTAAAAGTATATTGTCCACAAAGAGCATGATTTTGGGATTAAATTGATCACAAATGTCTATACCTTTAATTTTTGTGTTTTGGCATAATGTAATAGCAAATAATTCTCTTGCAAGAGAGAATAAAATGGGTGATAAAGGACAGCCTTGCTTTGTACCTTGGAGTATTTACTGGGTTCTGAAGTAAAAGGGCCTAGTTTTACATACACAAGATTATTTTTATATAGATTTTTTTATCAAAGTAATGAAATGAGATGGAAAATCAAAGATTTCTAAAGCTTTGAAGAGATAATCCGATTTCAGCATATCAAAAGCTTTTTCAATATTGAGGGCTGTTAGAACAGCTTCTTGATTGTCCCTATTTAAAATGTCGATAAGGTACAGTATTCTTAAAATATTATCGTAAGTGTGCCTATTGTAAATAAAACCAGACTGATCAGAATTTATAATATGTGTTAAGGATTTTTTAATTCTGTTTACAAGAATGGATACAAATATCTTGTAGTCATTATTTAGCAAGGAAACTGGTCTATAGGAACTACATTGTTTTGGATCTTTATTTTCTTTTAATATAGGAGTGATTAGGGAATATTTCCAAGAGGGAGGAATTAAATTATCGGTTTGAATTACATTTAAGTCTTTATGGAAAACTGAGATGGCTGAGGGAGGGAATAACTTATATAGTTCCATTATAATTCCATCTATCCCAGGGGCTTTATTATTTTTGCTTTCTTTAATTTTATCAACTACTTTTTTAAGAGAAATTTGTTTTAAGCTCTCAGATTTTAGTTTATTTGGAATTTTATTTATTTTAAGTAAACTTTTATCTACATCTATATGTTGAAATTGTGCTGAATTATTGAGTTGGTGGTCAGAGTAATGATATTTAAAGGCTTCAAGAATATCACTAATGTCTGATACCATTTTATTATTTCTACCTTCATGAATGATTTTTGTAATATTGTTATCTGAGGCTTGTCTTTTAACTCTCATTGAAAGATTATGTAGATGTTTTGCGACATTGAGTGTGAGTTGATTTTTAGTTTTTCTAATGCCAGATTTGTTTTATGAGTTAATATTTCATTGTATTTGTTATTTAAGTCTGTAATTGTTTTCTTTTTGGATGTTGTGAATTATCTTTACTGATAATTATAAGCTTATTTTGAATATTATGAAGTTTTGATTGCCATTCTTTAGTCCTAATTTTAAACCAAGCTAGAATTTTACCAAATAAGTAAGCTTTTAGTGTATCCCAGAGAATTGTCATATATCATTTGATCGGTAAATGTCAAGAAAGATTTGAATTTTGTGATCTAACCATGGCTTGAATTGTGATAGTTTGGTGATGTATACTGGTATCCTTGTTAAAACCAACCTTTTAAAATCAATTTCAAGTTTTAAAACAAGTGAATTATAATCCGAAAAGGGGCAAGGGATTATAGAAAAGTTAATTATTTTCATACTTAAATCTTGAGATACATAAAGTTTATCAATTTTGGTTTGGGTGCCAAATCTATAATCACTATGAGAAAAAGATAGTGAGTTAGGGTCTTTATAACTGTAGGTGTCAATTAGATTTAGGTTCTCACACCAATTTCTTAGATATTTTCCTAGAGAAGTAAGATGAAAGTGATTTTTATTCGAGGTTTCAGAAATGTCTAAAGTACAGTTGAAGTCTCCCCTAGAATCAAAATACCCTTATAAACTTTGTTAATTAGTTCTAAATGTTTCCTAACAGTTCATATCCCTATACCAGGAAACCAATAGGTGTTAACAAGTGTCCATATTCTATTATTAAATCTAATTATTACAATTGAAATAAGACCTTCTTTGTCGTCATACTTATAAATAATTTGGGGAATAATGATGTTTTTCCTCCAAAGTATTAAAACCCCTCTTTTTTTTTTCTTCTATGATGAGCAAGATAGATTTATATATTCCAATGGATTCCAAGTAAAGTTATCATCTGATTTTAGATGAGATTCTTGAAAAAATACAACCTGAATTTTATTTAGTTTCAAGTATCTAAGGAAATTGGATCTTTTCCTTGGATTGTTTAGTCCATTAACATTTAAGGATAGTAAGGTTAAATCCATCAAGTATGACTTTCTTGTGAGTTAATTGAAGTTTTCATGTTTGGTATTGACTGGATAATAAAGAGTGTAACTTTATCTAGAAAAAAATTGTGTGAAATACTTTAGTTCTCCCTAACAAATTGTATAAAGTTTTATTAGAGATAGGACAATAAAATGAAGATTTGAATACTGAATAAAAAATAAGTAAGAGTAGTCATATTAATAAAGAGTTTATTGAAAACTTTAGCCAACATGAAGTGACATGCACTTCTAATCTGAGTGAACATATAAGTTCAAACAGATTAACCTTCATGACAAATAAAAAGTGATTAACAACAATAACATGTCTGAGCTCCAGTATGAGTTAATAGGAGATCTAAAATTAATTTATATATCCACTTTTGTTGTTAGAATTGAATGAATAGATGACATTTGTAATACATAAAGGAAATAGATTTGAAACTGATGTAATAGAAGCAGCTTATTCAAAACAATTGTTAATGGGAGCAAATACAATTTTAAGTAATTGTAAGTGTATAGAACAAAGGAAGAGTTCATATAATAAAAACATTAATTCTAAGTAATAAAATATTCAAAGTAGAAAGTCTAGGTATAATGATTGATGAAACCTATTTAATGATAAATACTGTAACCAAATAAAATAGTCATAGCTTAGTAATAAATAAATAGATGCATAAATAAACATAAATACAAAACATTTTCCATATTATCTACTTTGTCAATGCCTTAACTATTTCAAATTAAAGAATATACTAGCCATTAACAAAGTTAGTATAAGTAAATTAATTTACTAGAGTTAAAATTAAGTATCTAACGATGACTAAGAAAAGCCCTTCTGTCTTTTGAGTCCACTATACTATAAAAAGACTATAATTTTGAACATATTGTGGGAATTAAACTTGTAAACTTTTAATATTTAAATAATATAGCATATACTCAAATTACACATAGTAGACTCAATGAAGCATGCCAGATATAGAAGCATCACATTTACTAAATACAAATATTTATCCGATTTCATTTCTGGCATGTTTAGATTATAAAATTGCTTAGTGGATAAGCATAACAGAACAAAGTACACTAGATGTAAAGCATCATTATTTCCACTGCGTAAAGAGTTTCATTTTTAACTATCAATAGGACAATTGAAGAACTATTATAAATAAGCAGCCACATATTGCCTCAATATCAATATTCATTAATACAAGGATAATAAAGTTAGTAATATACTAGTTCACTAAGTTATGAATAATATTGCTTACATTCTTTTTGGGTAGTGATTAACAGCATAGTCAATCCCAAACCAAAATTCTGTATTAGTTCCATTGTACTATACGCAAAAAAAATGTCTTAAGTTATTAAATACATGTAGTCTAAAAGAAATGAAGTATTGTTTATAATTGAAAGTATAAGCATCTTATTCCAGAATTATGGCAATTTATATTCTTTAGGGTTTCAAATTTCTACTGAGTTGTTATGCATATCTTTATTATTTATTGTCATCTAAAAGGTAAATATTCTTAAAACCCATTTCAAATTTGCTAAACACAGCCCATAGAGAAATCTGGATCAGAAATTTAACTAAACAGACAGCTTATATTATATGTTTGCAGATTAAAACAAAGAATCAATACTTGGCAAGTTCATTTCTGCCTACTATGCATTTAATCCTGTCTATAGTTTTAAATAAATAAAAAGCAAAATACTAATTTACCCATTAATCATCTGCTATAGTTAATTTAGACTAACTCCCGTCACTTCTTACACTAAATGCATTGTTGTTTCTTAGGATGTCTATTGTAAGAAAAACTGTGATCACTACTGGTGATGTGAATACCACACACACTTCTTTTCTACTACATTAAGATACTGGATAAAACCTCAGCCAACATTAAAGACTCACCAGCCTCACTTACTTACAAATTAGGCAAATAGTACTGGTTATAGAGAACCTAAACTGATGACATAAAATCTATATATAGAGACATTACTGAGGTGCATAATTGATGTAAATTGAGAGTAAAAATCTGTTATGAAAACAGCTGCATGCAGGGTGCTAGAAACTAGCAGCATTATAATAACTTAGTAGGAATTAGCAGCTTTAAACATAGCCAAAAAAATTGAGTGCAAATTTAAAAATAATCGGAGACAATAAATCTGTTTTTTATTCTGCCACTACCGTTTGCTGGTCAGTGCTGGCAGATTTGACTGCTTAAGATCACATCTTGCTGTATAGAAGTACTTAACTAATTTGTCTTTTCCCAGCTATTGGAGTGTAATCACTATACTCCATGCACTATAGATCTGTTAAGTACATGGAAACAAAAAATAACTAAATCTAATCTGCAGTTTATGCAAAGTTAGGATAAGAGTTGTTAAATCCCTCATTAAAAAGGGCAACCAACAATTGCATTTCGTAAAGTAAGATCCCGCTTCTTAAATCTAGTAGAATTTTTTAAGTGCCTCTCAGATGTCTATGACTACAGATTGTCACTTCGTATTATCTATCTGGACTTCTTTGCAAAGGCCTTTCACACTGCATGTCATTTCTAGAGTATGGAAATCCTATTTCATTAAAAAAACAAGAGAATACCAGTGTGGGTACACAACTGTCTCTATACTAAGAAACAATGCCAGATAGGCTATAAGGTATTAACAGCTCTGATATCAGTAGTGATCTTCCATAGGGTTCATCACAAAATTATTTGCTAGATAGTATATATTTATTCTAGTATTCATCTAAGTATCCTGTATTGAGAACCAGCTACACATATAGCTGCACATTAAGCACTGCTCTTACATGTCCATTAAACTCAGTTATGCTTTAGGAATTTGAATTTTCTGATTAAATACGTGACTGATGTACTGAAAATCTTTTAAATATCCATGCTAAAAAATCTATGATGCTACCATTCATCAAAAAAATTATAGTGGCCACCAAAGCAATAGACTTGTGAGCTGTAGGAAAATACGTTAGTACTCTAGTGAATTCTTGAATTTTGTCCATGAGGTACTGTAGGGTTCCACAATGATTTATGCTGAAATATCTGAATCTGAACAGTGTTATTATCAAGCCATAACTAATTATAATCTTCAATACAAGGGTGTGGCAAACCATCTTACTGTATTTAAAAAATGAAATGTAATTTTCTTTAGAAAAAATAAGGGAATTATACTCATAAAGTTTAATAAATGCTAGTTCCATGATTCCATTGTAATTCTTATACACACTCACATTTTCATATATATATATATATATATATATATATATATATATATATATATATATATATAGGAACACTTCACATAATCGAATTACTGAAATCTCGAATTTCGTATGGTCGAGACTATATGATCGAGATTTCAGTAAATCGAATATGTGCAGTGTTTAAAAATAAGAGTTTACTTACCTTAATACATTGCGTGCACACAGAGGCAAGGATTCTTGTACGCTCTGTGTGTACGTAATGTTTTATTTTTGTTGCGGTGTTGACAGGAAATGAGAAATCACCTGTTTTGCACTTCTGCATACAGGGCAAGATGGGAGATTTCCCATTTCCCCACTGTAGTGCGACCTTGGAGTTGGTATATTTAAGTAGGGGGGTGTGGGGGGCACAGCCCCCTACATGGGGGGTGCAGGGGGGTGAAGCCCCCTGCAAAAGCGAAGTTTGTGTATTTTTTTTTTGTTGTTGGTTTCGCTTCAGAAGTTCGAGTTTCTGAAACTCGATCTTTTGGTTTCGGTTATTTGCAGTTCGAGATTTTGTTAATTCGAGCTTCTGAAGTGAATCCATATATATATGTATATATATATATATATATATATATATATATATATATATATATATATATATATATATATATGGTCTATATTAGATCACCGAACGCTTAAAAAAGTGAACAGTGATTAACTGACCTTATGTAAGCGAAAGCTTACAATGTCAAAGTGTCAGAACAGAGTTTTTTTACAAGGGAAAAAAATCACTGTTCCAACAAAAAGAATAAAGAAAAACAATTTAAAACATTACATTAAGTGGGGGGCTTTGCCCCCCCCCACACCCCCTACTTAAATATACCAACTCTGAGACCGCACTACAGTGCCAAAAATGGCAAAGTACCAAAGCGGCCAAGTGAACTCTTTCCCAGGGAAAGAATTCACTTAACAGCCGCTTTGATATTTTGCGTTTTCAGCCTTTTATGTCTTTGGTCTTGTATATAGACCCTAAATATATATATATATATATATATATATATATATATATATATATATTTATATATATATATATATATAGATAGATATATATATATATATATATATATATATATATGTGTGTGTGTGTATGTATCAAATATACACATGAGCACACACACACACATATACTGTATATATATATATATATATATATATATATATATATATATATAGATATATATATATATATGTATACACACACACACACACACACACACACACACATTTCCACATGCACATACACAAAACAAAATACAACAGCGTCTAAGTACAGAACACACAATATGCACACTAAACTATTAGAAATAATAAATGTAAGGAGAAACAGAAGTTTAGGTGAATGCATGTCCAGGCCTAATTCTATAACATTCTTGTGATTTTCCAGTACTCACATAGTTCTTATTTATGATTTGCCAATATTTCTCTACTGAATAGAATACACCCTTCTAAAATGGCTTTATTACCTTGTCCTTGTAAATACTGTACAAACACATACTAATAAAACAATATGATAAATTATGAAAATCACCTTAAAATGTATATACATCTAGATCATGCATACCTCTCAAATGCCCAGAATTTTGCAGAATATCCAAATTTTTTATTAATATTTTTCATCTGTCCCTCATAAAATGTATTTTTTTGACAAATCAGTGAAGATTATAGTCACCAAATAATTGACATTAGAATATATCTATATATATATATATATATATTTTTTTTTTTTGCTTTGAAGAAAATGTTTGCATTAAGAGGTTAACAGGTGTGGATGTACTATAATTCTGTCTATTTGGCATAATCTGCTTAGTCTTTTAAGATGATTTCTCACACAGTGTTATATAAATCATTTTGCTTAAGCTGTACATACCTGAAGTTTATTGTCATTTGCTAGCCAGGGCAGGACACTGAACCTGACACACCATTTTCAGCTTTAATCTGAGAGGACACAGAAATAATTAGAAATCTGAAATATATGTCTAACCACAATGTAGTATACATATAGCTTAATATTAAACACAGTATAACAGGTTATATATTGTAAAAGTAATACCATAAGATAAAACAGCAGTTGACAGCATTTGTTTTTTCATATTTACATTATTAACCATCTGTGCATTTAGTTAATATGAAAAATGGTGGGGAAAGGAGAGAGGAGAAGTGTTAGTGTAAGGGTTAGATGCATGTCATAGTTTATGAGGGGACAAGTAGACAAGATGGAGGACTGAGATGACTAGTGAATGCTAGGATAATAGTGGCAGTGTTGTCTATGGCAGGGACTTAATGTCAAAGGTGCAGTGTGGTAAAGAGTATAAAGAGCAAGGATGATTTTTTTATTACTGTATTAGAAAGTAGTGAGAAAAGAAATAGGAGTGGCGGTATTATAAAGCGTCTAATGATATGTAAGTGGTCACATGTTCTACTGAGGTTTTGTGACAAATGAGTGTTAGTGTCTGATGTCATTATCTGTAAAAAAGTTGTATGCTGCTCTATCAGAAAGCAATTTTTGAAATGGTGTCGGAATTTATGGAAGGGTAAGATAGTTTTTAGCTTTTTTAATAGAAATTAATGCAGGACTGGGCTGTATATATAGAACTGAAGCAAAATAACATCAGCTAAAAGCGAATATGTTTTTGACAGAGTACCCACAGAGTATGTAGCAAAAATTTAACCAGTTGTTTACACTTAAACCATGTTCTTTGACATTTCTTAGACAAATTAATACTTAACTAGGAAGGCAAAATGGAAGCATGGCCTAGCTCCTTTTAAATAACTGTCATCACATTTTTTTTTTAAATTTGATCACTCACTTTGAACCCTAGAGTTATGAGATAAACAAAAAACAATTTATGAATTATACCTGGTGACAGCATATATGCAAGCTGTCTGGATAATCAAACCTGTCCGTCAACTGAATGTGAGAACCTGAGCAACTTAAAATTAAGGCAGCAATGAACAGTTTATGAAACTGCCAAACAAACTAAATTTGGAGCATAACAAACTTTCAATGAAAGGTGAGAGAATTCTCCATTGCAGGCATAGGTAGTCTCTGGGGATCGGGTAATAAGTGAATATATACTTATAGATGCTGTTTGTTACTGGTAATAGCACATGTACTAGAATACCTTCTCTAAATAAGCTATTAGAGATGGGGCTATACATGTGCAAACTGCTTTTAGTGTTTGGTTCTTTATTAGGTAAGCTTTGGTTACTTTTAGACACATCTACATGAAACTACATCTGTACATGAAAGCAAGCTGGGAAGTGTCCATTCTAAATTAGCTTATTCTATAACTGGGTAACTCTAATCTGCATATAAAGCAAACTGAATGAGGAAAACTTTAAGAACAAATTACTATCGCCATTAGTAGTAACTGTGCTCACAGGTAACTTCAGATACTTATTTATCAGCTGTATGCTCCTTCTGTATCACAGCAGGACTGGAAGAATGGACACATCTATTGGACTGCTCCATTTATAATGATTCTTTATTGCAAACATTATCAGCTGAGTCACTTTGCTTAAGGCTTATTTGACAAACTTTTTTTCTTGTGATAATTCAAAGAAACGTGCAACACAATAATGCTTCTCCTACATTGATCAAGTTTCACCTCACTAAAATTTTAACAGGATGGAACTCACCAGCTGAAGCTTTATCTGTAAAGATGGAGTAGCAATCCCTGTAAAGCAGGCCATAGAAATGGACGTAGAACACAACACCATGATCACAGCAAGAATGCAGCCAGGGTAAGAAGGTAAGTTAAGTTCCCCAGTAGTTCAGATAGAAGAAAGAGAGTATGAACTGGTGGATAAATACAGTATGTCATCTACAAAACATAGTAAGATCAGAGGATGAAAGACTGCAATATTCAATAGAGTCTGAGTCTTCTAGCAGCAGACTGAGAGATTATGTTCTCCATGGTAGAGAGGGTCAGGAATAGATTGAGATGTAGAACAATGAGAGTTCAGCCAACTGATGCAGAATTACACCAGAAAGGACAGAACTCTGGATTTGGTCCTAACAGATACAGAGAGTATCATAGATATTCAGCTTCAGGTACCATCAGCCAACCATGATCATACCAGTATGTAGCTCAGAGAAGAGGAGAAAGATAAGAATAAAAAGACATAGTCGATTATATGGGATTTTAGAAAACTGTAGTTTGCTGTATTGGGGCAAGTGGCCAAGAATGAGCGAAGAGACTGGGAACAAATTAAGAGAATAAACAAATTATAGGAATTGGTCACAGATGAAGTACGTATGGCTATAGACAACATTGTGAGGAAAAGGCAATATAACACAAAGAAAAGAAGGCAACATAGAAATGTCAGGTTTGCCATTACAGTAAGAGATACGGCCTACAAGATTTGGAAGGCAAGGGGTGGGAGGTGAAGGATGCACAGCAGAAGAAAGTTAGGAAAACAGTAAGAAAGATGCAAAGGCTTAAGTTTAAACTGAGTTAGCAGAAAGGATCAAGACTGGAAGCAGCAAAATCATGTGGTACTTCAAGAGGTTGATCACATCCTTCAGTCATTGGGTTGAGGTGCACGCAAAAATACACACACACACACACACACACACATATATATATATATATATATATATATATATATGCATTTTGCCAGCGTTTAGAAGTGATTTGGGGTCTACTGGTTTATCACCTTGCTGTTTTGGAGATGATGTCCTTAAATGCAGTAGATATTTTTTCCTAGAGACTCCTGGTAATGGAAAAGTTCTGTAAACTGCAATAATTGTTGTTCTGCCAAGCTTATGGTCAACCACATGTGATTTTGGTGCAATTTGTCACTTAGTAAGAAAATAAGTATATTTTCTCATAGTTGGAGCAACAAGGTGAGAGAAAGGCCAGTAATGGTGAATCAAGACTTCTTCAAATTTACTTTGCAGTAAACAGCACAGTTTTCTGAGGATATAAAGCAATATTAGTGGTGTAGACTTCCATATAAGGTATAATTCCCTGCAGTCTCTTAAGGTGCTTTTCCGTACGACAATGTAACTGCTTACTTTTGCACAGCAGTTATCTGCAAGGTTTATGTCAGTCACTGGAATGAATGAGTGACGAGTCATCATGGTAAACCAGAAGAAGATAATATATGTCTTGAAACTGTTGCACTGGAAAATAACTGTGGATGACATGTTTTCTAAAAGGAAGATGGCATTGTTATCTATTCCATAGATGGAGCATGCTGGGAACAAAAGGCTTACTGGGCTACCTGACTTAGAGGGCAAGTCTAAAAAAATGTGTGGCTACATGGTGAATGACAAAACTAACTTTGTAATGTGTGATGCTAAAATACAGCTGCTGCTCAAGAAACATGTAGGTAGTACTGAAAACCAGGAACCGAGACTCACAAAAAAAGAATAACCACTGGAAAAGGTGCCCCAATCAAAGTGGAGCCACTGTGGAGTACAACGAAACTGCAGATCACCAAAGGAATCCAAGGCCCATAAACGTTCCAATAGCTTTATTAAATAGCATAAATCAGAATAAAACAAAACGTCGACCTAGGTTTCGTCCGTTAAACGAACTTCATCAGAACACATCTTACTAGATTCAAACTCTTTATATATAACTACACAGGGAACTGATTGAGCCTTGTCGACCAATGAACTTCATGTGAAAACAGCAATTAATTAATTATTTCATTCATCAACTTAAACCAAAAGTACAAGGATATATGCCCTGTATTTATACCAATCTGGCTAAGTTAAATTGAATAAATGAACACATGATTGGGTACATAAATAAATAAATAAATAAATAAGTAAATATGACCCCACCAATAAAAAATGCATATATATATGTATAATAACACAGTATATATGTCTTGCAAATAAATATCAAAAGATATATATATATATATATAAATATATATATATATATGAGGGGATACACATACACTCTATGTCTGTTGTGATACATAACATTAGTTAAATGGTGTGTATGAAATATACCCAACTCTCGACCAATACATAAATAAACTACATGCCATACAAATATTAATATAATGCAGGGTTAAAAGAATTACCATGTACGTCGTACTGACTAATGAACTGGTTTTATATAAATTTCATGCGTATTTACAATGTCGCGAACAGTAAACAAATAAATAAATAAATAAATAAATAATATGAATAGTAGAAAATTCTACAATAAAAAATGGGAAGAAATAATATATGTGTGTAAATAAATATTAGTAATAATGATAATAAATATAGTAACATTAAGATTAATGATTATTGTAAATATTAAAAATGAACTATAAAAGAGGCCCAACAAGCAGAAGAAATTCTTGAATAAATATATGTAACAATTTAATAAAACGTATAAAAATGTCTACTTGTAAATACATACATATAAATAAAAATAAATATATATATATATATATATATATATATATAGAATGAAATGTGTATAACTGTATAAATATAAATATATGTATAAAAATATGTTATATGATATATATGTGTAAATGTACATACTATATATGTAATGTGTCCATTACCTAAAGTGTGGTAGAATGTCAACCATAATAATGGTGAACAGTAAAACCCAAATCATAGTACAATGTAATAATGCATATAAAAAAATGGATACATATGCACTAAGAACCCTTAATGCTGTTCAACCATAAAATAGGCTTTATACTAGTGTATTCATTTAAGCCGGGGTATTGATTAGCATTAAGTAACAACTGCAACTTCAATTCTAACAAATCTAAATTGTATTTGGTTAATTTTCCTTGTAGGTCTAATTGCTGGTGAATGACCCCAAAGAACTTGAAAGAATGATTTTGAAATTGATTAATGTGTCTAGCAAGGGCATTCGTTAATTTATTATTCTTAATGCTTAATAAATGTTCCTTTACCCTGTCCCTAAGGTGTCTACTAGTTTTGCCTACATAGAATCCCTCACACTGTTGACACACAGCTATGTAAATAACATTTTTGGTATAACAATTAATATACTGGCTAATCTTGATGTTGTGTTTATTAACAGTCACCACAGTATCAATATTAATCATGTGTTTACAGGTGGAGCATCTACCACACTTGTAATTGCCCACCGATTTTAAAGAATCAATGTGTGTGTTACTATTCAAGCCCTCAAATATATCCTTAAATGAAGTGTCCTTCCTAAACACATATTTTATATTCCCTGCAAACATTTCCCCCAAGGATTTATCCATACTTATGAGTTTCCAATTTTTATTAATAATATCCTTTATATGTGAAGACATGCCATTAAATGTAGTAATATACAAAGGAATATTATTGCAAATGAATTTGCTCACATCTAAAGCTTGACCTAGAGGGCTTTCCCTCGGAATCAAATCATTACTAAGTAATATGGGTTTGTATATACCCTTATTCCTTTTATATTTCACTTCTTTGGCTATGTCTCTACAAAATTCTGATGGATACCCCCTATTAGAAAATAAAAAACTAATGTATGTAATTTCCTGATCAAAGTCCACTTCCTCACTAACCATTCTAGCTGCCCTCACCATCTGTCCTTTAACCACTGCTTTCTTTTGATGGTGAGGGTGCCAGCTCTCAAAATGTAGGTACGAATTTGAGAAAGTGGACTTCCTATGTATATTTGACACTAATTTTTTGTCGACCTTATCGTAGGTTAGCTTAATGTCTAAATAATTAATGCTTTCTTGACTAATAACGTGTGTAAATTTTAAAAAGGAAACACTATTGTTAATGTACTCTAAAAAACTTTTTAAAATCTCTTTCTCCCCTTTCCAAATAATAAATAAATCATCTAAAAACCGACCATAAAATTTGATATATTTAAAATATTCTGAATTAAACACATAATTTACTTCCCAATAAGTTAACACAAAATTCGCGAAGCACGGGGCACAAGCTGCCCCCATGGCTACACCACTAACCTGTTTATAATAGGCCCCGTCAAAGAATATAAAATTATTTTTTAATACAATTCCCATTAATTTTACTATGACGTTAACCTTGTTCTGATCATATAGATTGGTGTAGTACAACTGTTCCTCTAACCACTCCAAACCTCTATCCTGGGGTATAACCGTGTACAAATTGCATACATCCATGGTGACAAAAGTGTCATTAACTTCAAACTCTACAGCTTTAATTTTTCCCAAAAAGTCCCAGGAATCCTTCAGAATGTATGAAAAAAATGCAATGCCTGACTTTAAGTGATGGTCCAAAAATTTACTAATAAAATGTGTCTTGCTTCGTTTACCGTCCACTATTGGTCTAAATTGTAGATTGTCCAAGCCTTTGTGAATTTTGGGGATGCCAAAAATACCACTAACTACGGGGAAATCATTCTTTAAAAATTGCCATTCAAATTCATCCAATTCCCCTTGGTATAGCATGTCAAATAGTGTTGTATCAATCCTCTTATTTGCTATATTTATCTCATTCCTGCTGATCTCTGTATATGTTTCATCAGTTAGCATAGCATTCATATAGGAGATATAATCATTACTATCCACTATCACAATGCCATTACCCTTATCGGGCTTCATAATTCTAATATTATCAATGGCCAAAATACTACCTAAAATAAGTTCCTCTTGTTTAGATAAATTTTTTCCCTTGCAAAATTTCCAATCAACTTTCCTATAGGCATCCCTAAAATCATTTTCAGTCACCTTTTCAAAAACTGCTATTTTGTCGTTCATGGGGGGATTATAGGTGCTAGGTTTGGACAATCTATTATTACCATTCTCAATATTTCCCCAGGTATTACTCTGGTACAATATTTTCAAATTTAACTTTCTAGTAAATAGTTTCAGATCAATTATACTATTAACCAGATTACCCTTCCTTTTTGGTACAAAACTGAAGCCCTTTGAGAACAATTCTACACTGTCTCTATCAAAGGAGTGATTAGTGTAATTATATAACTTAAAATCACCCTTATTGTTCACGACAACATTGGGTTTAAGAAACAACTCGCATCCCCCTTGTCTTTCACATGTTAAAATATCATTCGTCTGTGTATGCCCATCAATATCCACTATTAAACTAGTATTGTAATTGTTACAATTATCAGCATTGTTTGCATTAATTTCAACCATTTCCCCCGTTCTCACTTGTTCAGCATAATCATAAATTGATAAATCAAGTAGTACATCACTGTTATTTATGTAGTTTGAGTGCGTACCCCCGTCAATTGCCATGATCGTACATTGATGGCTCTTATGTATGCCACCATCACTACCTAGTCCAGGATCGTTACTAGGATGAATACAAGTATGAACATTAACATTGGAATTAGTAGAATCAAATATTGGCATGTGTTCGTCAAAGTCATGAAATGGCATATCATAAAATAAATAATTATTGTCCATGGTATTAAAACACATTTCCCTATCATGTGGCATTGTCTTATAACAATCAAGATTACAACTACTGTGATAAGAAGTGTCATTGTATCCAGACATGCTCCGTCGTTCTATACTGTTGTGAACATGACTCGTACTATCCCGTCTGAGTCGGTCTGCTATGGGGGACCGAACAGTGTCTCTCTCGTTACATACTTCAAAATTTACAAATTTGTTATCCAATATCTGCCTTGGTGTACTACAATCGTACACAAAAGTATCATGCAAAACATTGTCCGTGTCCACATTGTCACCCATAACAGTAATGGCGTTGTTGTCATAAACCATACCTGTACATAAATTATCACATTGACATTGTGTATTGTCTTGATTAGAAACTTCAGTCCCAAATGAAAGAAAATTGCTCGTGGTAACCGGATAACAATCAACAGTGTCACTGCTACTATTGTTACGACCATAGATAATGTTGCGTGACCTGCTGCCGGGATCAATGGAAAAAGATGAAAGATTGAAGGAGTCTAAATGCTTACCCAATACCTCAACGCGGTGGACGCCATCGGCTACTTGCGCGTCCCCCAACCGTTTTTTTGCGGTTGAAAATTAACTTTCCCGTTTTTCTCATTGTCTCTTCTAGATCGAACTACTGAATAGCCGTATTCTTCCTCCTCTTCGTATTGGTGTCGCCCCTTGAGTCTCTTAGATCTCCTGAGACCCTCGCCCTCTCTCCACTCATCGTACTGCCGGAATCCATTACTCTCTGTATGCAGGGGGGATGTGATGTCATCCAATGCATCTAGACGATTCGTGCTAACTTCCGGTCTCCCCCCATCTGGACTGATTCTTGTAGGTTTAGATTTTGGGTATACCAATCCGGAAGAATACACCTTCGTGTCCCTTTTAATCTTAAGCTGCTTTTTATCATAGATGATATTACAACTGTATTCAACCTCTTTAATCACATTAGTGTAGTTTGTGTAGTATTGGTCAAAAAGTAAATCTTGACTAATGGAACTATTTAATCGTTCCAATTCTGATAAAAGGGTATCAATTTTCTTATCATTGTATTTAATCATGATTTCCATGAGTGCTATCCCCGTTTTGTTAAATAGTTCGTGCAACTCATTTAACATGTCCGGTTCATGCTCACTACCATTGGGGTAGTAGTACTGTCCTGCTACCTGTCTCTGGCAGTCTACCAAAGCTTAGGGCTCCTCCCCCTGCCTGTCTTTAGGTATGAGGAACCAATCACCTGAGAGTACAGGAACTGCCTTTCAGACCTACAGACTGGACCCTTTCACTTTTCAAGTGCCATAAATTGAGAAGGATCTCTGAGAAGACTACTCCTTTCCCTGGATATTCCAGTTGCTGAGCTCAGATAAGAAACCTTTTGGGCTTTTATTTCCTCCCTGTTATTTTTCTTTCAGTGCTTGAATAGGGTATTCTGCTGCTTTGACTGTTTTTGTTCTTTTTTTTTTTATTAGAAATTTTGGATATGCTTCTGTTCTTACTTTGACTAGCACAGTAAGGATTGTTGATTAAAACCTTCATTTAGAAGTTTTCACAGGAAAATATGCTGATATTGCATTTCTTTCTTTGGGGATATGATTATTTGAAGAGACTGAGCAGGATTGTGGCATTTTAAATTCATTTTTTTCATTTAAATTGCAAATTTGGTCTCATTTTGTATGTTAAAGTTTTCTTGTAGGAATTGTTTTAATGAGTTTATGATTTATGTGTTGTCTATTATTGTTTTACTCTGTATCCATTCCGAAACTAGCCTCTTATATAATCAGGATACTTTTGTACCTATATTTTGTGCTTGGAACTGTGTTACAGAAATGGTCATTTTATAGACTTCAGATTGCTTTCGGTGTCATTTTGCAAGTTAAACATTTCTTACAGGAATTTTTCATCAGTTTATGATTTATTTCTTGTCTAATACTGTTTTAGGCTGTATCCATTTATTTGGAATGAAAGTAGCTTTTTTTCCTACAAAGTTAATAGACTTTTATGCATGCATTTTATTATTTCATAGGTTCAGAAGTCTGTACTAGGCTAATGGCCCTGGGGCCTTTACAAGCCTAGCCCATAGAAGTGCACTGACATTGTGAAGCCTGTCATTAGTTCCCTGTGCCTCTATCAAGTAGATCCACTGGAGTGATCCCTGGGGTGAACTTTCTATTTCCCATCCACTCATCAAGATTTCACTTGAAGAGGGCTGATGGGCTGCACTGCTTGACATATATGGGAAGTCTATTCCAGAGCATGGGCTGTCTCTGGGTTATAAACCTGAACCTATAGCATGTTCTGTTGATTGTGGTGATGAGGATGAGGTCTCTGGAGAGTGTGGTGCAGAGAGATTGGGATTTCTTTAGATATAGCATTTCTAACAGAGCTGGGTCAGACATGGCTTTGTAAATCAAGCAGAGATCACCTCTTAGTAGATGATATGAGACAGAGAATTGCGGGAGTTTTTTTAGTCTGTCCGTGTAGGACATGTGTTTAAGGCCTAAAATCCTCTTCGTGAGGTACTTTTCTGGCGTCTCCAGCTTTTGCAGGTGTCTAGTGAGGGACATTCCAAATGGAGCATTATACTCTATGCCTGGTCTAATGAGGAAAGAGTAAAGAAAGAAATGATGACCTCTTTCTTCCTGGATGCAAAACCCTTGGTAATGAGATGTGTCACATAGAAGGACTTTTTGACCACAGTGGCAATGTGGTAGTCGAAGAGGTTGCTGTCAACCAGTGTCCTCAGATCTCTTATAATGCCTTCAGTGTTCAGTGGGCTCCCATTGATGTGGTAATTAGTGGGAACTGAGTTTTTCCAAAGGGGACGATGACCCATTTTTTGGCATTAAGCTTAAGGCCATGGTTTCAACACCAGTCATTGGTGTCAGTGAGGCCTTTCTGTAAGATGTCTGCATCACTTGGGGAGTTAATAATGGCTCCCAACATGCAGTCATCTGTGAATTTGGTCAGCCAGAGTCCCTCCGTGTTGGCCTGGACTTCTGAAAAGTAAATGTCTAACAGGAGAGGACCTAGGACTGATCCCTGTGGGACTCCACTCATGACTGATCGGCAGTCTGACTTGGAGTCTGCTACTTTCACACTGTGGATTCTATCTGTGAGCCAATTTGCAACCCACCTAATGATAAAGGGGTTGATGCCTAGTTTGCTGAGTTTATCAATAATTCCTGAGTGAAGAATGGTATCAAACCCCTTGGCCAGATTGAGGTAGGCTGTATGAACTGCCTTACCTTCATCCACCTCTCTGGTTGAGCAGGCATGATCTACCTTTCACAAAACCAAATTGCGTGGGATCTAGACTTTGGAAATTCCTTATATCCTTGTTAATTAGGTCCATGATGATGCACTCCATAGCCTTACATATCAGACTCATCAAGATAATGGGGCGATAATTTCTAGTGTCTGTAGTCACTCCTCCTTTATGGAGAGGGATGACTGTAGCATTGCACCATTCGATAGGGACAAAGCTTGAGGTGAGGCTGTAAGTGAACAGAGCACACAGATGTGGTGCCAGTTCACTTTGTAATTCAAGTAGAACACAGCCAGGGATATTGTTGGGTCCTGTGGAAGCTGTATTCTTGGCCTTAGACAATGCAGCTTTAACCTGTGCTGTAGTAATGCTGGGTACCTGGCATTCTTCCGGTATTGAGATTGGTCCTTTAGGGAAGGAGAGAGGATTAAAGTTGGCACTGAATCTGTCTGCAGTATTTTGGCAATATCTGTGGCTCAGTATAGGAGGTACTATTGTGCAGTAACTCAGAGCAAATCTGGGTATTGCCACAGAGATTCTTGATATAACAATAGAAAGCTTTGTGGTTGTTTTTAGTGTCTGCCACAATTCTGCCTTCATAGCTGGCTTTGGAAGTTTTGATGAGAGATCTCACCTTTTTGTTGAGACTAATAAGGGAATTTTTCCAGTCTTGGGACTTCAGCTTTTTCCTGCAACAGTTTCTTCCTTCTGTTGTAGAGTTTATTAATGGCAGGGGATCACCAGACTGGCTTCCTTTTTAGGAGGAGAGTGTCTTGGTTCTGTTGGGTATGGCTAGTTCCATGCATTTATGTAAGTGTTCATACAGTGCATTGGTGTACAATTTGGCAGTCATGCATCTATTTTCCATTGACATGGGTGCCATGAAGTTAGCCACCTCTGTTTTTATAAGTCCAAAGTCAGCTTTGGAGAAGATTTTCATGGTAGATACCTTTGCGGGGGGTGTGGGTGAGATGTGGATTTCCACGGTGATTAGTTTGTGATCATATCTAACCAGGGAAGAATTGACTATAGGTGTAGAGCAATGGTTGACCATGTTAGTAATAACCAGGTCTAGGATGTTATTTCCTCTACAAGGGGTAAGAATGAGCTGGTCCAGGGCATTGGAAATGATGAATTCCAGGAAGTGTTGGGCCTGTGCATTGGTGCATGAGTAGTTTTCGAATCTGAACTGTGTTACTAAAAATGCTGTCATTTTCTTAGTGTAGTGTTCAGAATAGTATCATTATAGAAATAATCTTTGGATTGCTATATAGAGGGAGAATAGTTGGATTTTTACATCTTTTTACTAGGCTGACCATGAAGCCAGTATTTGGTACTGACCTGGTGAGTTTCTTGTCCCCTGACTTAATGGACTCAGATAAGGTGCCCCTCCCCACCACCAACTACTCCTGAGCATCTAAAAAGCATAAACATATGTCAAGAAATATGCCTCATTAAATGTCCAGTGACTATGTAAAGAAATATGCCTTAACCAATGGCCTGTGACTCCACACTGACTTTAAGAAGGCTATTGAACCACTTGCCATCTGTTGACTCCAGGTACTCTGATGTGGTAATACCACTACTGTGCATGACACAAGGGTCAGCCATGTCATCTGGAGATGTACCAGTGCCTGAATCAGGTACAGGAGAACCAAGCCCTTTAGGTGCAAGGGAAGTCAGCGGTGCATAATCTGTTGCCATTATTGATACGTCTCCCCCAGAGAATTCTCCCACTTGTGTAATACATAAAAAAAAAGAGGGAGAGACAGATGACCCACCACATCACAGCATCACCTGAGTTGGTGGCTGTGGCTAGATCCATTATTCAGGTAATTGATTACAGGGTGCAAACACAGGTTATGAGTACTGTCATTCAACCACCAAGGGATCCTGATTTTTGAAATGGATTCAGAGTCTGTCATTTTAGAAGTGTCCAAAATCAGTCAGCAATGAGCAGGTGCAGAAACCCAAGGGGGTATTTTCTTTTTCCCAATTGCTAGCTTTACTTAGGGATGTATTCAGTTGGGAGCAATGTCACTTTAGTGAGATATCTCTCTTAAACAAGCTGGAATTCCCAGAAAACATTCAAAAGTATTTTTTGACTCCTTCATGCAGAATTGTTTCATCTAGACAACTCAGTTCAAAGAGCCTTTATTCCACTGAAAAATAGATCTATATCTACTTTTATTTCTAAGGTTTTCCATCAGGCTTTGGTCTTTGCAAGGGAATACCTAAGAATTTTGGTCTCATGGCATTTATGTTTCTCATGATACCCCTGGTAAGACATCATATGAGAAAGATACAGGGGTATTTGAAGTCTCTTTGGTCCTAGCACCACCATCCCTTGTCTTTTCAAATCCCAATGCTGATGTTTGTCAGAAGGGAAGTCATTTGGTGGAGACAACAAATATACTTAAATCCAGGACTCCCCTTCACCTTCACTGTTCCAAATCAGTCACCACTAAATCCTTGGACTTTGCTTGGGGAGCAGTTTCAAGAGGGATAAAAGTGCAAGGTGTGTGGGATATTAAGGACAGATGCAAGTACATAAATATAAAAGAGATGGTTGCTCTGACAAAGGCACTGAACTCTCTGAATCATCTTTGGTCCACAGGACCACTTCAGGTTGTCACAGACAATACCACAGAGGTGCGTCAAGGGGGGAATCAGGTTGTACCCCCTTTGCAGACTAGCCATGTTAGCTTGGGATATAGCTTCACAGTGCTGACTCACTCTACAGGCATTCTACATTCAATCAAAACAAAATTGTGTGGCAGACAAGTGAAGTAGAACAAGTGCAGACCCTCACAAATGGAAAGTAGATCAGGGTGTCTTCCAAGATTTGATACATCTATGGAAAGTTCCTTAAGTAGACCTATTTGCCTCTTCTGATCAATCAGCTGGCAAGATTCTGTTCCAGGACTCCATGCAAGAAGGTCTGGAAGGCAGATACCTTTTATTTTCTTTGGGAAGGAATGCTTTTGTATACTTTTCCATACTTGCCACTATTATCCAGAGTACTTTTGAAGATTCAGTAGGTCTCCCCCAAGTGAAAATGATCAGGAGCAGTTAACACAAGCTTCCTCACAGACTTGATCTACTCATATAAGTTCAATGGTGTTTGATGCACTCTGATCCCAATTAACTTCAGTTGATTGCCTAGATGTTAGGTTTTTAATTCCCCTTATTCACCTGTTTTCTGAGGAGGTGCAGCTGGTACTATTGGAGGCAAGAAAGCCTGCTATCAGAAAAATCATATATTAGCAAATGAAAAAAGTTTTCTAGTTAGTGCCAACAACCTAACCAGCAACCATTCAGGGCTAACTGTTCTTTGGTCTTACAAGATGTGTATGAGTTACTATCCTATGGCCTTTCTTACTCCTCCATTAAGGGTCATTTATCTGCCATTTCAGCATATATGCCCATGGATCCTCCTCTTTCAAAGCATTTTTATGTTAAAATGTTTTTGATAGGGGTTTTGCATAATAGGCTTCCTAGAAAACTCTCAGCCCCCACCCAAGGATATTAAATTTGTGCTAGAGAAGCTGACACTTGCTTCATTTGAGCCAGATAACCTGACTTACTTCAGGTTCTTAACATGGAAGAAAGTTTGTTTGCTCTGATCTCTGCAAGAAGGTTATCTGAGTTGGAAGCTCTTATGGTGAGTCAGCCCTGCCATGTTTTCCAAAAGGACAGGGTTTCTTCACGAACTAATCCTTTCTTTATGCCTAAATTAGTGTCTGAGTTTACTTTAAGCCAAACTATCCATCATCCCATTTATTTTTCCTGAACCTAAAAATGAGGGAAAAAGGATTCTCCACACCTTGAATTTCCACAGACAACTCGTGTATCAACTTGACAGAACTAAATCTTTCAGATTTTCCATTCAGTTGTTCATTCCTTGTAAAAGTAAAAAGAGGGGACAACCTGTGTCAAAACAGACTCTTTCTGAATGGTTGTCTAAGCCTATTACCTTTTGTTATGCTCACCACAACAGAAGTATTCCAGGCAGAGTTAAGGTTACTCAATCAGATTCTTGGCTTCATCAATGTCTTTTTGGAAAGGGGTGGATTCTACAAGTATTCTACAAGTATCAACTTGGTCATCTGTATATACTTTTACAAAGCACTATAAGCTTGATTCCATCTCTAGGTCTAGATCATGCATTGCTAGGATCATTCTCCAGGAGCTCCTGAACTCTTCTCCTTCCACATCTCAACATTTGTAAGTTATGGCACTCTATCCATAAAACCCCATATAACTTAGGCTTCTGCAGCAGTGATCAATATGCAGAACATAGTACAGCTGTGTAAGTAAACTTACCATAACAGCAGATGTTCCAGTGATCACTGTTACGGTAGCGCCTCCCTCCTTCCATCTCCTTGTTTCTTGGTATGTGATTTCTGCCAGGGCGTGGACTTTTATTTTTTTTGTTGTTCCTAGCCTTGTCCTCTATGGCTCAGCCTCCCTGTGTCTGTTGGCATGAAAGCCCTGAATGGTTTGTTGCCCAAACCTACCTTTTAAGTCATTGAGCTGACTAATGGTTTGAGCTTGTAGAAGATACCTTGAAGCTTTGGAAGCTAGCAAGCGTTTAATTCCTTGTAGGATATAACTCGTATAGCTTATGCTACTGCAGCAGTGGTCATTCAGATATCTACTGTTATGGTAAGTTTACTTGTAGAACTGCACTTTGTTGCTTGATTTGAATAAGGTCATCTATTGTATGATGGGCTTATCAGTACCACTATATCAAGGAGCTTAATAAGAACACGCAAGGTACAGAATGCATGTTCTTATGAACTGCTACTGTCCCAGGAAATAATATAGTTCTAATGTGAATATGTTTGTTTGGTCAAAATGAAGGTTATTTCAATGGGATATATGATGACAATTGGGAAAATGGAGAACAATGAAACAGTAATGTTATTTTATTGTTATTACATTTAGGAAAGGGTGTGTGTATTTAACAGTGAAAGGAGCATTGTTTTATAGCACACTGTTTAAAAAGTCATAGTACTGGCTCATGACCAATGTTAGTGCTGTTATTCTAATAAATAGTTTTTATTTAGGAGTATTTTATTTTTATCATCATCATCATTATTTCCTATTCTGATTAATTCACATGTTTTTGTCATCAAAAAATGTAACTTTTTTTAAAGTACATAGCACAAAGAAGGATGTGAGAAACAAAACCACCCATGCATAGCAAACATGGATGGGTGAGTCACAAAAGAGAGTGGGGAAGCAAAAACATGGAAATTATATATTTCTTCAGTCTTCATAAAAGAAAGCAAGAAGAGCGTGCCATTTTTGGGAGTGGTGTAGGGCAGAATAGCGAGGACAGTGGACAAATGCCAGCAAAAACCAGAAGAAAGTTGAGTGGGAGCTAGCTGCTCTTAGGAAGGATAAAACACAAATATCAGATGGGCTGTGTCCAAAAGTCCTTAGAAATCTGGCTGTTCTCTTGGCAGATCTTCTAATGGAGATCTTCTACAAATCACTTGCTAATTCCAAAATATCAGAGGAGTGGAGGACAGCAAATGTAATTTTAATGAAGAGAGCAGAAAAAAATCCATTGATCTACAGATGTGTTAACTTAATTTATTCATATATGCCAGCTCTCAGTCAGTGAGTATGAAATATTTCTGTGTGCTTGCAGGTCGGGCAGCAGTCGCTGAAGCTCTGAGTCAGAATACATTAAAAAGTGAGAGAAATTTTTTAAATTAGGAACTCAGGAATAATGCTAGGCAAGTGAGAACAGGAACCATAACATGTCTAACCATATACACTTTTAAGGAGACACATTTAAATGCCCCCCCCCCCCCTTTACAAGCACCTAACCATGCTCACCTGCAAAATCAAGCATGAATGTACATTGATATCTCTGGTGTAAAGTTGTGTCTACCCATCCATTTACCAAGACTAGTCTTAAAGGCAGACAGTGTAGTACTTTGACCTGTACTATTCCATAAGCTAGGAAAATGCTGAGTTAGGAACCTATTCCCATGCTAGTCTTGTTTATTTGTTGGGCTAAATGTAGGTCCATATTGCAGGTGTTGGTAAAGCCACTTTTGTGAAGAAATAAAGAGGTCTAATAGGACTGAGTCTTTCATGGCTCAAAAAGTGACACAAACATCACCTTGCAGCAGCTAATAGGCTACTGAGCATAAGAAGAGTTATGCTAATCTATTGGGATTGTTGAAGGATTTAAGACTCTTAATTTATTGGTTAAAATAGTTGGAGCCTTTCCAGTTGAGTGATAAGCTTGGATACTTGTACATACCAAAGGAGACATTGTATTCAGTAATGGGTCTGAAAAGGGAAGCATAAAGTGGTAATATGACTTTTTTGCATCTTGAAGATATCCAATTGGAAATTAACTGGCCAGATACAAGGATTTCCTGACTGTGGTAGACTGTTGGGTAGAAAAGGATTTAGCCAGTATGTAGAATCCTTGGCATGAGAAGTGCAAGCTATTCCTAGCAGAACAAGAATTTATATCTACCACCAAATGCTAGGCTGACACATACAGGGTCCCCTTAGAATGACACAAACTACTTAACCAATTGTTAAAGCCAGTTATCTTATCTTGGTATCTAGGGATCATTCTTGGTGGAAGCAAGATACTAATCAAGACTTCTCTAACGTGTACATATTAAGTTCCATCATTTCTCCTTCTGGGTAGAGAGCCTAAGGCCATTTTGCACTTCACTAGGTCATAGTCATACCTGTTTGATTTACGGGACCTTATGAGCATTGTGATGTCACAGATGCTGGCCTCAGGCAGACAGCTTACCATCATCCTCTTCTTATCCCTTCTGGTGAGTTTGGAATCTGTATACCTGACTATAGAGTCACCTATGACTAAAACATTTCCCCATATGGCAGAAAACTTACTGGGTCATTCATGATTAGACTTGCTTTCTTGGCAACCCTTTGTGAGTACTTTTCCGTTATTGGGGCAACACTGCTAATGCGACCGCACAGCCATTAGCCCGGAAACAGCTTTCTTGAAAACAACTAAAGTCAGTGTACTTTGCACTGCTTCCCTAAGGAAGTGTAACATTCCTGATAGCCCAAATGGCTTTTGGAAAAAAGAAGCTTGTGTACACCGAAGGCAGATTATTATTTGATATGCTATGCAGCGTCCCTCCTGACAGGTAATTTGTTTACAGTCTATAAGCCTTCCCAGTTCTTGTGTAGATGACTTCTTGTTTCTTCCAATGAAGCTGCTTGTTAAAGGGGAAAGGGTGTTTATGCTGTAAGGTTTTTCTGTATTTGCACTTTATACTGTGTTGCTACTGTAACCGTGGTGGTGGTGCTGCAGTAGCATTGTCGCCTCACAATAAGACATTGTCCTGTTCGATTCTCAGCGAAAGCGTCTTCTGTGGGGAGACTTGCGTGAATGGGCATACCTTCGTTGAAGGTTGTGCATCAGGGCTGACAACTCAGTACATAAAAATCTACTGCCAATCATTAGCGGACCGGAGTTCCGCTGTGGCGACCCCTAACCGGGAAAAGCCGAAAGATACAACAACAACAACTGTGTTGCTACTGTGTGTTCTGCCAATGCGATGATGTTTGGGGGTCCTTTCCACAGTTTAGTAACATTACTAAAGTTTATTTATGTTTTTACATTAAATTATTACTTTGATGAACAGCAGACTGTGATTATCTTACTAAACAGTTCTACAGAACTGCCCATACAAATGACTAAATATTCTGATTTCTGAATGTGTGGATAGGATCAAATGCTGAAATTAAATCTATATAAACTGCATCACAGCACAATTTTTCATCCATAGCTGTTATTATATTGTTATAGAACATCATGTTGCAGGTGGTAATAGATCTATTTTCAACATATGCATGCTGATATATGGTTATAAGTCCCAACTTTTCCAGTTCTGACAATACCTTCTCCATTATTTTTCCACATCACGAAAATAGACTTAAGGATCTAAATGACTAGGTTTGCCCTACTCCCCTTTGCCATAAAGACAGGTTTAATAAGTGCATGTCTCCAATCTTGATGAATTGCCCAAATTTGTATGACCTAGTAAATAATAAATATAATGGTCCTGTAAGTTCTTGCTGAAGTGCTCTCAGGTCATTATTACTAATTCTGTCTCCTCCCTGTGCTTTGTTTGGATCCAGTTTGCATAGTTCTTTTCAATATAATCTAATTTAATTTCAGTATCTGAGGTTACCTGGATGTTATTAAGTCAACATATCATCCCTTTGAGGAGCAAAACTGTTCTGCGCAAGATTTTGTAAATATATCTATAATTTGTTGTGTCTGAGAATAAATGTTAGAATTTACGCAAAGTTTATCAATTTGTATATCTTTAATCCTTCCACATCTTGTGTATCTATAAGATGGTTTTCTATTATGCTTAATATCTTTATATACATTTTCTTCAAACTTTTCTTCATCTTGTCTTACACTATGCTTGATTTTTTTGTCCAGCTTGTTTATTTCAGTTTTCAATGTTGTAGTTTGACTTCTTTTCTTTTTCTTATATTTTTTTCCTATCACCTTAATCAAGCATCTTGTTCTTATGGAAGTACATCCTCCTGATGTCATGTACCTGGATCCTGATGTCGAACATGTTTTTCTGATTTTTTGCATTCATTTTCACTTTCAAACTTTCAACAACCCTTTTGCAGTTTTTCAACTGAATGCATCATTCCAATTAGTTTTACATAGTGGCTGTTTTAGTTCATTCTAATCTGTTATTAATCTTCTCTGCATTTGTTTAGATTTCAGTTTGGCAGAATTATCTAGCAACAAATTAACCTTTACCAGTGAAATTGTTATTCTGTCTTTGTAAATATCAAATCTGTAAAGTGTCTTCATTTTTATTTTAATTGTTGCTGTTTGTCTTGGAGCTTTTCTCCCCGGGCTTCCACTGAAAATGGACATGATTCCAGTCGGACTATCCTGGTCAACAAATGTAAAATAAAATAAAACAAATTAACCTTTATAACCTCATGATCACTGGACATCAATGGTGGTAAAACTTGATATGAAGAAACAGTCATTTCTTTAGGAACACGAACAATGCCTAGTATGCTCCATTCCCTGTTAGTGTTTTTACAGTCTGAAGCAAATGTTGTTTCTGGACAAACTTTGTGAATAATTTCCTTACTAATGTTGTTGAATTTATGCCATTCCAGTGTGCTTCTGGTAAATTTAAGTCCCCAGCCACTATTTTTCTTCTTTGTTGTGTTTCAGGAAAGAAATGTATGAATTCCTCTATGTCATCATCACTTGACTTTGGTGCTCTATATACTCCAACAACTGTTACATGATCCAGGGTTGTCTTATTGTTACAGTTAAAAAAGCTATAGTATTGGTGTTATCATTAAACATGTAATAATCACAGGTCTCATAACTATCTCTATTCCTTATCATAACACCTCCACCTGATTTCTTGTTAAAATGTTTTCTACCGTAAAACCATTTATACCCTGACAGAACTGGCTTCCACTCATGCTTTAACTGTGTTTCACAAAAAATAACAGTGTCTATCTTGTACAAATGTAGCAAAGTTAAAAGAAGAAAACTTTATTATTATTAATGCTCCTAGCATTAACAGCAGTCGGAGTTAATACATCATTCCCCACAAGTGCTATGAGCATCTGTGGTAGACCATATCAAAGGCCTTGCTAAACTTCAAGTAGACAATGCATTCTTCTCCTCTTCTCCCAATTTCACTTGTAACCCAATCACAAAATAGGGCAATGTTTGACTAACAGCTTTTTCTAGTCATGAACACATGCTGTTTGCTGTTCTAGAAATGCTACCAGTCTTTCCCAAATGATTTTTTTTCCATAGCATTCTTTCCCAGTCATTTATTCATTCATATCTATATCAGTTAGAGTGCTGTACTCTACTTTATACCTGCAGCGCTACTTGTATGGGCACCTTGCTTCATTCAAGCCTACAGCACTTGAAAGCAGACCCCATATGGTATGATTTTAATATTGGCACCCAGCACTGAATTGGCAGTATTCAGTACTGCTATTAAGCAGCTTAAATATGAGAAAATGATTCAAATAAAATAAGCAAGCCAAAAAAGTATTTTACTTAGCAAGTCTTTTAAAGCTGTCCCTGATCTGTGAATGCTGCTATTGCGTGAATACTTTGGAATTCTTCAAACTCTGTACATTTGCTTTGTTTCTATTCTTTTGCACTTTTTATTGCAGTTAGTTTTCACTAAAATTTGCATTACTTTACATTTGTTTTATTTAAAATGTGTTTTTCTTCAAGTTTTAAAAGTTTTTTTTGACAAGTTAGCAAAGATCACTACAACGAGAATGACTCTAGGTGAACTATGGGAGGAGGTGAGAAATAGCATTTATTATTTAAGGTATGCAGAAAAGGAGAATGTATTTTTTTTTTGGAACTGCCACTGATCTGGCTCTTCATATATCTGCCCTTACTGCATATCTGACTTTGGAAACTAACCCAGTCTCACCTCCTCTGATCATTCTAGTCAGCACTAGAAGTTAAAACTGGGAAGGCTCTTCCCTTACACTGCTAAACATTCAAATACCATGTCTTTCAAGTCTTTTCACTGTTTAGTGTACACTGCAATGCCTAGAATACTAATCTATTTCCTTCATCTTACTTTAAAAATCATAAACATGTGGCTAAGACTACCAATCACTGGTAGCCTGCAAAGCACTTCTCAGAAATCTTCTTGGGAGTAGTGCTTTTGTTTTGCTTCTGGTGACAGAAGTAGTAAAGGAACATTATTTTCTATCCTTCCTGTGAACTCCTGATTACTGCAAAGTCTGAAAATTTCTTCTTAGAAACAAGAGTGGGATTAGTGCCACCGTTATGCTTCCGGCGAGAAAAGGACCACAGGGACATGGGTTCCTGACTCTCTCTGACTGGGTATATATGGGACTTCCGTTAATAATCTGGCACAAAACTGCTGTGCAACTTAGCTGCAAAAAAAAAAAAAAAAAAAAAAAAAAAACAACAACAAAAAATTAACTATTTATCATTCTTGGCAAACCAAAATAAATAAATGTTTTTCAAGAAATACTGACAGGTTAGACACCATCTAACATTGCTGGAGAATGCCACCCTAAATTCTTCATAAATGTTTAGGGTCTTATGCAGTAGTTCTCCCTCTGACCTCTAAGTGTTATGACCAGCCCTGGTCCTCCACTCTCTGGCAACATGGCTCAACAGTTTGCTGTCACCCTATCTGTGGCCTGTGTGATTGCATTAGGTCTTCTAACTGCCTCCTTATGCTTTTCATCTGTTTGTTGTTTCTACTAATTAATAGTACAGCCTGCAAGAGATGGAAATATTTATTTATTTTAAGAAACATGGAGAAAAAAACTCTTATACCAGTCCACTGTCATACATCCACAGCACCACATCAGATGCAAGACACCACTAACCCCATAACTTACTCAGATGCTGTAAAGAACAATTTTCCAAAGCTTCCTAGAAATCACTCTATAAGATATCGGACTTCAGAGCATAAGGTAATATCTAGTCCTTTTCTAATTTAACATACTGCAAATCCACACATGTCACAAAGGGGAACTTTTCCGTTATCGAGGCAACACTTCTAACACGCTAGCACACACACTCAATGATCGCACTGCTGTTAGCCCTGAAGCAGTGGTTAAAGACATCTACAAGAAGCCTTGCTTTCAACCGTTGCAATCAAGCTGAGCCCAGACTTACATATGGAAGATAATAACATTGGCTAAGAAGATTTTAAAATGTTATTACAATCTGTTTTACCAGAGTATCTGACAAGCTGATTAGCTCTTCTTCTTCTTTCTGTTGTATTTAGTGTAATAAGTTTTGAAATCCTTGAAATTTTTTTTTTATTTACTTCAGTGTATGTGTGTATGTGTGTTCAGGAATGCGGAAGGCAGTAATACTACTAAACTGGCTGACAGTCTCATGACCTGAGCAGTTTTATTTGGGTCGCACAGGACATCATTCCAACCCAATGTTGTAACTGTGTAATCTATTGCATGTCATGTTTGTAGAACTGGACATGAATCTTCAAATGGCCTTATAACGTTTGTAAAACTACAGCAAATTACTTGAAGTGACAACACAATGTGAAATACTTTTTCCAGACTTGTAAAGTAAAGTAAATAGAAATGAAACCGCACCTTATGTTTTGCCCTTCTGTGAAAGGGCACGTGGGTACCTATCATACCTCTCAACCTGGAAACATCAAAAATCTGGACAAGGCCCATGAAAAATAGGTACAAATTTGTACACTGATTAACATCTAATTTGCATACATAATTATGTAATGTCCCACTGCCACTCCAATGAAATTGTGGGATACTAACTTCCGAACACAAACTGAAGAACAGACAACCAAAACATGGCAACAGAGTCCCCCTGCAGCCATTCCAATGCCCCATTACTTGGCTATTTCACCTCATTTACCATAAACACTAATGTATGCATACTGCTTTACTTCTACAATGATTATTTGGATTTTATTTTTACATTTTACAGCACAACAATGCAGAAACACTAAAAGACATCATCTGGTAAACAAAGC
This sequence comes from Protopterus annectens, assembly GCF_019279795.1. Lineage (NCBI taxonomy): Eukaryota > Metazoa > Chordata > Ceratodontiformes > Protopteridae > Protopterus > Protopterus annectens. Next base: position 297,134,041 of record NC_056743.1, read on the forward strand.
AATACTGTCTCACAATGAAAATAGGCTTGACATTAAAACTTCTTTGCCCTTGAAACTCACATTCATTGAAACAGCATTGAAACTCACACCACATCCAAAGAAAATGCATCTGGCCAGTGGTGGATAAAGATTACCTTTGGGCTGTTTTGAAATCATTGGCCCATTGCACACAAAACAAGAAACATACATGTGTTCTTTTCTTTATACACCTTCCTGACTTTATTAAATTATATTCCTTGTATAATACAACACACATGTTAGAGCACATTTTAAATTTATTGTTTGGACATTTTACTAGTAGACTGTACTGTAGGCAATGAAACAAAACACATGAACCAATAATGACAAAACTGCCCAATTCAGAGCTTTTCCATCATAAAAGTCTGCTTCCACACCCACACTATAAATAGAATGACAGTAGTGTAAGCCATAGGCATATTGCACAGCGTCTAGCACTTATTTTCAATTTCATTTTTTTGGGGGGGAGGGGGACAAAAGGTCAAAAACCAGGGACACATTTTAAACATTGCTTGTATAATTTTATAAAGTTGCTAGAATAAAATGTGTTACCATCATGCATTTCACTGGCAAGTTTTGAACCCAGGACCCTATGCACTACAGTCAGAACAACATACCACTATGCCAAATCAGCAGCTGCCTGAAAAATAGGAAGACTGAAACTTAATAGCCATCATTTAGTGAATTCATTTCTCACTTCTCAACATAGCTCTTAACCTCTTAACACAAAAAAAATGAACAAACAACAAAGCCAATAATGGGGGAATACAAATTCAGTTCTCACTTCTCACTCACCATAGCTCTGAAATGTTAGCACAAAAACAATAATGGGGAATACAAATTGTGTTCTCACTTCTCATCATAGCTCTAAATTCTTAGCACAAAAAATGTTCTTACTTCTCATCATAGCTCTCTCAGCTCTTAGTACAAAAAAAATCTGGACAAAGCTCAGAGCATAACTTTCAACTCTTAGCAGAAAAAAATGTTCTCACTTCTCATCATAGCTCTCAACTTGCTCAGAAATGGTGGTGGCTAGGGATAGTAGGCTCTTTTTACACTGTACCAAAGGTACAGGGTTTGAGCCTGAATACCTCTAGCCACCAAGTGTATTATATGGGGGCATTTTCACACACATACACACACACACACACCAAGCTTACCCTGAATAACGAGTGGTTCCCGCTTACACTGAGTAGTTCCTGTTCTGCTGTCTTCATTGCTTCCTGCCAATAATCCCTGTTCTGCTTGCAAGCTCTGCTGTTTCAGCTTCCTGCCATTAATCCCTGGCCTGCACACAAGTTCCTCTGCTGTTCCCCTTTCCCACCAGCTTGCAATTCAATTCAGCCAGCCAGCCGGAAATGATGATTTGAGCTCAGTTTCAACTGGCTGGTAGCCTGATGGAGCTGACATCATCATGCACGTGATGACGTCAGCTCAGACAGCACAAAAATTAAAAAAAAGCAAATAAATCGGAAATGAAGGGGTGCCACTCGGGAATCATGGCACCCCTTCATTTGGACCCTAAAACTCAGTAAAAACCAAGTAATTCGGAACGGTTGGGTGGTCTGCTGCCTATATATCCCTCTTGTGTTATAGTCAGATGAAAGCAGTGGCTCCAATTACCACAGTCACATATTTCAAGTGATTGTTGTCATACATATACATAGCATGCCTCCTTACCCTTAACCCCCAAAGATAGTCACCTATATACATGCCTGATGTGTGATTGTGAGGAAAGTGAAAAAATAATGGTTACAGTAATGTATTCTACTTTCTTGCTCCTAGACAGTACGCTGCTCTTGTACAAGCTATAGTAATCTATTTATACACCTCTGAGGTCTATGAGAAAATTTAAAGAAACAAGGACCACACTGTCCCAGCCCAAACTTAAGCTATAATGACCTCATCTAAGGTTTTACTGTCATGAAAATTGAAGAAGTAGTAACCATACAATCCCAGCCCACCTCACATAACTGACAGCAACTTTCTGTACATACACACATCCGAGCAGGGCTGGTTTTAGAATGCGTGCAGTTGAGAGCAGAGGCCATTATCAGTTTTATCCTAACAGGGTCATATCACAGCCCTGTTCAGGTTAAAGAGTGGAATCAGAAAATTAATGCTTTTTTTCTCCTCATTCTCCCCAACCAGCAATAGCTTTTTTGGGGCCCTCATACAGTCAGTAATGATTAAGAGGGCCCCCCCCCCTATATCCACTTGTACAGTCCGGGGAGTAGGGACCACCAGACTCCTAGAAGATCTAAGTGTCTGAATGTTTTGTGATATATTTTATGCCTTACTTTGGAAACCAAATGACTTGTTAGTTGCATTCTTTACTGATACCCAGAAGAATATTGTATGTGTCCCAGCATTACTGAGTGTGTGCACAGATAAAAATCTGTGATTTATACACACACACACACACACACACACACACACACACACACACACACACACACACACTAATAATACTAGTTTTGTACTTATTTTAGCAACTAGTAAGGAACAACCTTAGTGTGCAGAAAGCTACAAAGGCTGATATCACATCTTTAAAAACAACATTGGAAAATGAGAACCATAATGACCTAGATGCTAAATTTGAGCTGCTTAAAGAAAGAGTGAAGGGATATGAGCAGTTCATTAAAGAAAGAAAGATTAATAAAATGAAATGAGATCAACTGGACAAAGATTATCCTGGAAGACTTACTAGGAGTTACAATAATAATAACAAGAAAAACAGGAGAACCAACAACAGACAAGGTTTTAGTTATAACGGGATATAAGGAAAAGTATAACCATGCCAGCAGACCTCAACAGGATTTTCCCAGGGGAGATCCTCACACAAAATGAGACAGGGGCGCAATACAGGACCACCAGGAGGCTGCCCCCCCCCAACATCTCATTCCCCACCATCCCAATCCCCTCTGGCTATCAGCACTCTGCAGAAGCCTTTGACATCACAGAAGGATCAGGACAGGAACATAAGCCACAGAGGCAACCAGAACCGACAGAGAGTTCTACAGGATGAATTACAGGATGACCAGGACAACCGGGACCACACACAATCCAGCTACCATGACCAACAGCACCTTTACAGAGACCAGGTTCTTCAGGAAGACCAATATCAACAGCACAGACATCAACCACCACACCAGTACCAAAGAAAGCACCAGTACCAGAACAAGAATGACGACCACCAGAGCTTAACCCTCTTACCAGGTTCTCCCCTACCACAGCCACAGCAAGAAATACTACTACAACCCACTGAGATTCCAGAAAGCAGAGGAGGAATTCCAGAGGTCTCAGACTCTATCCACGAACCCCCAGGTAGACAGGAGAACCAAACAGTGGACAGGGATGAGGGAAATACGATACCTGGGCAATCATGACTGGAACCCTGACTACAACCCAGGTCCCAGGCTCAAGGGGAGCAACCAGCCACAGTAACAGGTACAATAACAACGATAACAGGTGCTCCACTGATCTGGAACCACTCTGTTATACCACTGACTGAAGATGAAAAAAGTGTGTTGCTCAAAGGACTTACTTTTGTACCAAGCTGCAGGAGTGAGGTTGCTCAGGTACTGATAGACCCTAAAATGTTTGTAAAGAAGCTCAACTTAAGGGTACAGTTTCATGGCAAAATTAATGACATTGAAAATAAGCCTATTGATGAAACTATAAAAAGGCCTAGCAGCTATTGTCCACCACTAGATCAAACATTAGCTGCTTTTGAAGTGAAATGTGAGATGGATATCAGGAAACTCCCTAACCCCCCCCTAAGAAAAAACTATAACTTACCACAGGGAGAAAAAAAGCATTGCTTGAGCCAGGCAATGATAAATCCAGGCGGATAATGAAGGCAGACAAGGGAGGAGGTATACTTGTGACTGATACCACTAGCTACAACCAAAATATGGAGAACATGCTGGAGGATAACAGATTTTATGAGTTATTTACCATGGATGACATAAAAAGAGCATATGATTTATGGAACACTAATCTCGCCACATTATGGGAGGAAAAAGTTATTACTGAAAATCTTTATAATTATTTATGGAGCCCATGCTTACATTTACCTTACTTTTATGGAATACCAAAGCCACACAAGAACAGAGAAGACCCACCTTATAGACCGGTGGTAGCAAGTGGAGGTTCCCTTACTGAAGCCACAGCCATTTACCTTGATTACCTTCTAAAACCTTTAGCAGAAAAGAATAAGTCATGCATAAGAGATTCAATGGATTTTTTGAGCAAAATAAAAACATTACAGTGGAAGCTGACAGTATTTTATTAACTATTGATGTGGAATCCTTGTAGACAGTGATCCCTCACAATTACTGTATAAGCTTGTATATCAGCTTGTACCTACTCAGCACAGACTCCACGTGGGCCAGCAGAGTAATCCAGGCTGCAGAGAGCTGAATAAGCGACTTTTCTTGATACTAAGTATATTTTTTGTTGCTTTCCACATCTGAATACCTAGCAACTGTATTTCACCTGCCTTTCTGTTACATTGAAGCTGTTTTTACTGCATTTAACTTAATATTGCACTTGGAATCCTTGTTTGTTACTATTTGACTGTATTTGTAGCAAATTCTTCTGTGTAAGCTGTAGTAGCTGATTCATAGCATTTATAAGTGTTTGCTGTACCTGTTTCTGCCTGTTTGTGAAAAAAAAGAAAAAAAAAGAAAAAATATCTCTTGTTTTTCCTGCTTTACTAGTTTAGTCCAGTTTCAGAGTTGCTGATTCCTGGGCTTTGGTTGTAGTTCCTGTGTACTGTTTCCTTGCCTTATTTGGGGGAAGGGAAGCTACCTTGCTTTCCTGCTTTACTAGTTTAGTCCAGTTTCAGAGTTGCTGATTCCTGGGCTTTGGTTGTAGTTCCTGTGTACTGTTTCCTTGCCTTATTTGGGGGAAGGGAAGCTACCTTGCTTACCAGTGGGAGTGGGAAGCATTGAGCTGCCTTTGTCCAGTTTTGTGAGGTTTCAGCCAGTAACTAGTAGTTTATTGGTCGTTTTGGGCCAGTTTCTAGCTTTTTCCAGCCCCCTGGTATAAAACGCGCTAAATGCGCGTTAGCGCGATTTAGAGCGATTTAGCGCGGAGCTGCCACTGTTGCACACTAGGGCAGTGCCGGTTAAGCAGGTTTAAACTATTCGGGCTACCTAAAGTCCACTCTTTAAATTTTCCCTTAAAACTACCTTCCTCGAACTATACTACTGATCAAATCAGCGTATCCTATAACTAAAAGATCAACTCTACTTGACTCCAAGTAGACTATTCTCTATCTATTAAACCTAGCACTTGCTCCTACAGTACTTATTACCTTGATACGGCACTCTTGTCATAGATAGTACCCCAAAAAGGCAACCCCCCCATTTCTCGGTCACCCACGTCCCCGGAATCTTTTTAAAGTTTTTCGTCTACCCTTCTAGCATGTCGAGGGATCAGTTGCTAATGTCCTCTCCTGCTCAGCTGGTGAACCTGGGAATATTGAGGCAATGTTTCAATTGCCTCATGTACACAGACAACCCTTTCCTCCTCCCACAAAACACAAATACATGCGAGAGATGCAACTATACGGCCAAACTGGAGGCTGAGCTCTCTCAACATAGGACTGGCAAGACCAGTCAGGAGGAGAAGGTTACCACACACACTATAGACCCAGTCTCACATAGTACCATTACAACCTCAAATCATACACATAAACACACAAAGACATACTCGGAGGCTCTGATCAAAAATCTACCAAAACAGCAGAGGCCACCAAAGCAGACACCCAAACAACCACCACCTCAGAACACAACACCCGCAACACATAGACCTCACAGTCAGAGTGTCAAACAGTCACAGCCCTTAAGGCCAAACACAATGCCAGACACACTAGTCATTGGTGACTCCATAGTCAGACACACTGATGTCCCGCCACCAGACTGAGTAAGGAGAAGGTCACAGTAAGCTGCCTGTCGGGCTAGAATCCGCCACATAACGCAAGCACTCAGGTCTCTCAACAGCAGGTACAAATATGACTCAGTCATTGTCCACGCTGGTGTAAACGACCTGAGACGTACCTCCTTGGACTACATGAAAAGAGACATTGAGGAGCTCTCTGATTATGTAGCCCAGGCAGGTATGACCCTGACCTTGAGCAGTATCCTACCTTCACCAAGAATGATGCCACAATACAGAGATAAGATGATCAGCTTTAACAATTGGCTTAAACACTGGTGTCATTCAAAGGGGATCCAGTATCTGTCTGCCTGGGATGACATGCTGGACAAGCCACGCTGCTTCAAGGGACGGCTTGCACCTGTCACCCTGGGATTCGGATATTGGCAAAGGCTCTTGCCACCCCATAGTGCCTTTTTAGGCAAGGCTCAAATTCTAAACCTACCACCCTAGAACACAAAAAGGAAAAAACTAAGGGTAATGCTGCTCAATGCCAGAAGTCTAAATCTCAAAATGCACGCACTCGAGGCCCTTCTCAGTATGGAGAACATCGATGTCTGTGCTGTGACAGAAACCTGGTTCAAGGCTCCTGAGAGCACCCCAGCGCTATCAGGTTTTACCTCATATCATGCTCCGCCCCAAAATCCGGACAATACCAAGAAAGGAGGGGGTATCCATATTCATCAAGGACACCCACACCTCAAGACTGGTGGCAACGCACGATGCATCGGAGACCATCCAGGTGCAATTAACCATAGGCAAGACTGCTCTGCAAATTGTAGCATGTTACAGGCCACCCTCACAAACTCAGGAAACTCACATGGCCTTCCTGAAAACACTAGAGGGGATAAATGTATCACCAAACACCATCATACTAGGTGACTTCAATTACCCTAATATAGACTGGGAACACAACTCAAGCCCAAACACCCTAGCCCAAAAGTTCCTGGAATTCATAAACTCAAATGCCATGGAACAACTAGTCACCATCCCCACAAGAGGAGATAACATACTTGATCTCATCATCACGAACATGGGAGCACAATGTTCAACACCGGAAGTATACCCCTCACTGGTGAGATCAGATCACAAACTAATCTCGCTGGAGGTCCTCATCCCACCCCCACCTGAAATAAAAAAGACCACAGTAAAGAACTTCTCAAAAGCCGACTTCACACTTCTAAAGACTAGTGTGGTCTCCTTTCAGGCCTCCGAGCCGGCGGAAAACAATACTCAAGCTGCTGAATCACTTACAAACGCCTTCTACCAGCACCTGCAGGACTGCATGGATAAGGCAATCCCAAGCAAAACAAAGACTCTTTGTACCAAAGGCAAGCATCCAGTCTGGTGGACCCCAGCCATAAACAAACTCTACAACAAAAGGAGGAAGCTACTACAAGATAGAGCAAAATCCTTAAAAGGTAAGACACCCTTGATCACTATAAGTAAAAAACTAAGAGCTCTCATAAAATCATCCAAAGCAAATTTCGAGAGAAAATAGCTAAAGACTCAAAAGACAATCATAAGGCCTTCTTTAGCTATGTTAGAAACCTAGGAGGAAACTCCCAGATATGCTCAGAACTAGTTCAAAATGATGTGAAGATTACTGATCCTACAGGCATTGCCAACATACTGGCTGACAGGTTCAGTGCAAACTCCCCCTCCCCAAAAGGAGAGATATCTATACGAAATGAGTTCAGCCCCACAAACATCTCGAGCGCCCAAGGGAGAACTGCTCTCTCCAAAGCAAAAACACAGCATCCATGGGACCCGATGGTGTCCCTGGCTGTGTGCTCCACGAACTCAATGAGGAATTAAACCCACAGCTAGGACAGCTGTTTAATCAAAGTCTTACCTCTGGATACGTACCCAGGGAGTGGCGCACTGCAACTGTGGTCCCACTTCACAAAGGCGGTGCCTCCACAGACCCTGGAAATTACCGCCCCATTAGCTTGACAAGCCTTATCTGCAAAGCCATGGAGAGGATCATAATGGACCTCATAAATAAAGACATAGGGAATTTGCAGACTTTGGATCCAACCCAGTTTGGCTTTGTCAAAGGCAGATCATGCCTTTTAAACTTGGTTGACTTTTTCGAAACAGTCACCAAAGCCATTGATGAGGGAAAGGCAGTCCATACAGCCTACCTCGATCTGGCTAAGGCCTTCGATACAATACCCCACTCGGGTATCATTGAAAAACTCATCAGCTTAAATGTTAACCCATACATCACAAGATGGGTTGCAAACTGGCTGAGTGACAGAACCCACAGGGTCAGAGTTGCTGGCGCCATGTCAGACTCAAAGCTTGTCACAAGTGGTGTCCCACAGGGCTCAGTCCTGGGCCCACTCTTGTTTGGCATCTACTTTTCCGAAGTACAAGCAAACACAGGAGGGTTATGGCTGACAAAGTTTGCAGATGACTGCAAACTGGGCCATAGTAGAAAACACATCTGACACAGATATCCTTCAGAAGGGTCTCACAGAAACGGATAACTGGTGCCAGAGCCACGGCCTAAAGTTAAATGCCAAAAAAGCCGTAGACATACCCTTCGGGAAAAACAAGGTTACCCCTAGCTACCAAATAGGTGGCAATCCACTGAGCACAGAAGAAGTTATCAGGGACCTGGGGACCCAGGTTGATAGTAGTCTGTCATTCGACACCCATGTAGCTAAAGTAGTTAGGAAGTCCTTCTACATTGCCCACCTTATCATGAAGGGATTCTCATCTAGATCAAGGGAGGTCATAGTCTCCCTTTACTCATCACTCATCAGACCAATGATTGTGTACAATGCCCCATTCGAATGTATCTGACCCGACACTTGCAGCAGCTGGAGAGGCCACAAAAGTTCCTCACCAAAAGGATAAAGGGTCTCAAAAATCTGTCCTATGCTGCCCGACTGAAAGAACTCCAGCTCTATTCAGTCGCCACCGCTTGCTCAGAGGTGACCTTTGCCTAACATACAAGGCCATGTCAAACCCAGATTTGATGAATATGCTTCACCTCAAAAATCTAGATCCATCAGAGCCACAAGGGCGGGAGACTTAAACCTCGACACGGCTATTAATAGGACGTGCTGGAGAGATAGATTCATCACCCAAAGACTCCCTATGCTGTGGAACAAAATCCCGGTACATGTGAGGCAGAGCACCTCGCTGGCCTTGTTCAAGAGAAATCTTGACCAATGGATGGGAGATCGCAGATATACCCCAGGAATTACCTCAGTGTCACTGCTCGACAGAGGCACAGCAAAATAATGGGTATAGTTCCCCATACTAAAGGGGTGGCGTAAGCCACAAAACAATGGGCTAGGCTTATAAATGCCCTCGGGCAGATAGCCTAGTATGAACCTATGAACCTATGAACCTATAACAGCAGCTATGGAGTCTTTTAAGAAACATAATCAAGGTACACAGGCACAACTGCAAAAATTAAGCAAGCTCATTAGTCTTCTACTGGACTTTAATTACTTTACTTTCAATGGCAAGCACTACAAACAAAAAACTGGTATAGCAATGGTGGCTGCCATGGTTCCCAGCATAGCTAACATAGCCCTGGGCAAGTGGGAGGAGGATTTTGTGTTAAACAACACAGATTACATGCAGCATATCACATGCTATTTACATTTTATTGATGACATCTTTATTGTGTGGGAAGGTGACACCTTGCAGCTTGGAGATTTTATCACTTACCCCAATCAAACAACCCCCTTCCTGAAGTTTACCTCTTCCCATAGCTATACTTCAACCACTTTCTTAGATATGTAGATTTCCAAGGACACCAACAATAACAGAATCACCACTGATCTATTCAGAAAACCAATGAGGGTTAATTTATTACTCCACAGTAAAAGTCTATATCCTACAAAAAACAAGTATAATGTAGTGAAGTCCCAGGGCTATAGATTAGCTAGAATTGCCACACAGATGGAACCATTTCTGACAATCCTGAACAATTTAGAGAATGATTTTCTAGTGAGAGGCTATGAAAGCCAGATGTTAAAAATCATCTTGGAACCCGTTATAGAACTGAAAAGGACTGAAGCACCTTCACTCAACCTCCCCAGTAGGAAAATATTAAGAAATTCCACAGAGAATAACAAATGCAAAAATAGCTGCATCCTGACATACACTTTGGATTATCACAGTATCAAAAATGTTATTGAAGAAAACTGGGCCATTGTCACAGGAAACCCTTTTCTGATTAACACCTTAGGTGAAGCCCCATCCTTTGTTTACAGGAAGGCCAGGAACATTAACCGTTTTGTTGAATTTAAACCTAGACCATATGAGAGAAACACTAAAAGATGTGAAGCTAATTGTACATTTTGTATATTTATATAGCAAGGTGATAGTTTTTATTGCCCTTATATAAAGAAAATCATTAAGACCAGTGCAGAGGGTGACTGTAACACTACAAAAGTAATTTATAGGGCACAGTGCAATGAATGTGATATATTCTACGTGGGCAAGACTGTAAATAAACTTAAGTGTAGAATTTCATGTAATCTGTCAGAAATCCGCTCTGGATGTAAAAATAATGCACTAGCCAAACACCTTTCTCTTCATAAAAGACACGCAGGTTTTAAGTTCCAGATCCTGGATCACTTAGACATAGGTGATCTTGGAGGAGACATCCCGAATATTCTGGAGAAACATGAACTCACGTGGCAGTTAATAGATGAACTCTTTTAGGAAGCCTGGACTAAACTACTAATGTTCAATTAAAAGTGTACTGGAACTTAGAAAATTGCCATATTGTTTACATGACTAATTTTATTTTATTTTATTCTACCAATTGGTTTTAAATATCATTTTAAATCAGTTTTAAGTGTATATTTTGTTTCCATCATCATAATTTTTTCTTATTATTTTTTTCTTTTTTTGGTTCTCTTTTCTTTTTCCAGTTTATTCATAATGATGTGCAATAGCAAAACTAACTATACAATAATATTTTTATAGATAGTTTTTAGGGTTCTTGTACACAGACTTGAAGAATTCTAGAAGGACGAAAGTGATCTTTGTTAACAACAGGTTATGAAAATAGAATGATTTTTTTACAATTGATTTTTTACATGCAAACTGTATATGTATATATTTATATATATTTTTTGATTGCCAAATGGACTAAGGTTGATAATTTCCAGCCATGTAGCATATTGTCTTGGATAAAATCACAGACTTAATAATCTGGTTAAATAAGAAGTACCACATCATTATAATTTTCATTTAAAGTACATAAGGGTTATATTATTATGACAGCTACTAAGTAGGACAGTACCAGCTCGAACGTCACACCGATGGGGGAAGGGATGTAAATTTAACATGTGCACTAATAACACTTTGTTTTACAGCACAATAAACCACTCCCCTTGCCTGATAAAAAGTATATATATATATATATATATATATATATATATTTAGAAAACTTATGAGGAAACTATTACTCTGTTTTTGTTTTACTTGGATTGATTGTCTGTGTACTTAATAAAGGATTTTCAACTAGAAACAGACTGCCTGCCTTGCTTGGATTACTTTTGAATACTTAGTAATTCTGTACAATATTTCAAATTATATATTTTTTATTATTTTTTGACTTGACGAGTTTAAGTTTGCTACTTCTACTACAATTGTCTGATCTAATTAACATACAGTGATTAACTAGAGATATATGGACTGAAAATCTTCCACACAGAGAAGTTTCTTATGCTTTTATTTTAGCAAATAGTAATACATTGTGAAACACTGGTACAGATCAGTGACTGCTGTTTAGCAGTTGTCAAACAGCAGCAGCAAGGATAAATTGCTTTTATTTACCTCATTAAGGAGTAATACATACCTGTCACTGTCCTTGATTTCGTGGACCTTCCCTGATTTTGTCTCATAATTTTGCTCTGTCCTTTGTAAAAAAATGTGGTTTGCTGGTAAATAATTCAGGATTACAGGCAGTCACTAAGTCCAGACATCAAGAGTTTTATACTTATTATTGTCCAAAAAATGTAATTTGATACAAAAGGTGTTATTATATTAAATTTTTACGTGGATTAGAGTAATATTTAAAATATATTCCTGATTTTGAATCTTTATTCTGCTATGATTTCTGGAAATTGCATAAAATTCTTCAGCAAAAAAGTAGAGAGTCATAGTATCTGGTGTTCTGCCAGTATTTATAACACTCCCTGAAAAAGAAAACCATCCTTGAAGATTATAAACCCCTACATCACAAGATGGGTTGCCAACTGGCTTACAGACAGAACTCACACAGTAAGAATAGCGGGCTCCAGGTCTGACTCTAAACCAATCACAAGTGGTGTCCTGCAAGGCTCAGTTCTGTGACCCCTACTACTCGGCATATACTTCTCAGAAGTACAAGCAAACACAGGAGGACTATGACTAACCAAGTTCGCCGATGACTGCAAACTGGGAGCCATAATCGACTCTCCGGCTGACATGGACATCCTTCAAAAAGGGCTTACTGAGATAGCCACCTGGTGTCAAAGTCATGGCCTCAAGCTAAATGCCAAAAAATACATAGTCATCCCATTTGGGAAAAACAAAACACCCACGAATTACCACATAGGTGGCAGCCCCCTTAATACAGAAGAGGTAATAAGAGATCTGGGGGCCCAGGTAGATAGTAATCTCTCCTTTGACAATCATATTGCCAAAGTAGTTAGGAAATCCTTCGATGTGGCCCATCTAATTACTAAGGGTTCACATCTAGAAATAAAGAGGTTATAGTGCTCCTCTACTCATCACTCATCAAACCCATCATAGAGTACAATGCCCCATTTGGGATGTACCTCTCAAGACACTTCCAACAGCTGGAAAGACTACAAAAGCACCTCACCAAGAGGATTACTGGCCTCAAACATATGTCCTATGCAGCCCGACTGAAAAAACTCCGGCTGTACTTAGTGGCATATCGCTTACTCAGAGGTGATCTCTGCCTGACTTACAAAGCCATGTCCAACTCAGAATTGATGGACATGCTCCACCTAAAGAAATCCAAGCCACTGCGAGCCACCCACTCTAGTGAGCTAAACCTCGCCACAACAATAAATAGGACATGCTGGAGGGATAGATTCCTGTCACAGAGACTCCCCCATGCTTTGGAACAAAATTCCTAACTACATTAGGCAGAGCCCCTCACTAACACTCTTCAAGAGAAGCCTTGACGAGTGGATGGGTAACAGAAAATACACCCCTGGGATCACTTCATTGGCTCTGCTTGACAGAGGCTCAGTTAATTAATCAATGGGGCGGCGAAACCCGACACACTCTGGCTAGGCTTATAAATGCCCTCGGGCAGATAGCCTATGAACCTATGAGCCTATAAGCATTATCTTTTCTTAAATCCAAGGTATGCACTGAAATCAGTCACTCTTGGCTGCTGATCTCTCTAGTGCTATCAGCTTTACCCTAACAGGGTCATATGACAGCCCTTTCAAGTTAAAGAGCATAATCGAGAAATTAATACATTTTTTTCTCCTCATTTTTTCCCAGCCAGCAGTAGGTTTTGTGGGGTTCCTACTCAGTCAAGGATGATTAAGGGGTCCTCTGCAGCCACAGGTGTTGCAGGTACCTAAAGCTGTCCGTGTTGTTAGTTTTATTGGCGTGAATGTCCACCAACAGGTTTTAACTAAGCCAAGAGCCTTATATCAGTGGTAAAATATTTAATGGATTTGTGAAGCCTTTTACTCGATAAAACAATGTTACTATAATCAGAGATATCTTTGAACTTTAAAGGAGATATAAATAAGAGTTATCATCATCCACCTGGTTTATTAGTAGGGTTGCCAGCTGTCCGGTTTTTGACCGAACTGTCCGGTTTTCAGACAAATTGTCCAGTTAAAAAATTTAAACTCATGAAGTCCGGTTTTTTTTTTGTGCCGCCAGAGGAGAGGAGAAAGTAAATGTATCCAGCTCAAACGGGAGCGGTACGATACACTACTAGCTACTACACAACAATGAAATGCTTTTAACTTCAGTATTCCTGGTAGCTACATAGTTTAGACAGTGCATACATTAACTTAAGTGGCAGTGATGTAATACAAATGGACAAATTTTATTTTCTGCTATACGGATTGTAGAGATATCACTGGAAGGCAGTACTCCACGGTGGGAAAACGGTATTTTTCTAGCTATCATTATCCTACCAACTACCAAGCAGTGACAAAAGAAATCTTATAGCAAGATTTAAAATGCTTAAGCACTCTGCCAACATTGCCCAGTGTTGCATTGTAGTACACTCAGACTGATTTTAGAACTTCACCATGCAGTGTAATACTGCTAGCAATTAACACGCCCTGATTTGTATTATCCTCATCTACTATGTTGAACCGTATTCCATGAAACAAATTGTGCATCTTGCTTTTTGGGCACTTGCAGTTACCCAACATTATTTTGCTTTTACTTGATTCTGTCGCAAGGGACCACATTGAAAAATAAAACTATCTCTTTGCCATGTTCAGAAAATGGCAAGTGTGCTAGCTGCATGTGATTTCTTTTCCTACGTGCATCTTTCTTAGATCTAGAGGCTTGAGTCATCTTTCATTCAGTCTTATTGCCATTTTACAACTGCATAGCGGCGGTCCAGTCTGCATCTTCGTAAACTTGTATTAGAGCGCATTGTTGTAGGAAGTTACCTGTTTTAACCCGCACCTTTGGCGTGATATAGAAAAACATTAATGAAACTCTTTAAAGTATGTGTGCTTTTCTGAGATTATGACGTATACTTTGAAAGTTACATAAAACATGTCACCTGTTAGAAATCCATTCATCCACAACCCCTTTATCCCATTTTTTGCATATGTGACATGTAAAGAAAAAGAGTGGGAGGTCAGTCGGACCCAGTACAAGATCTTAAGTACTAGCATCTGAAATATCACACTAGGGGCAGTAACACTTAGCTCAATTAACCCCCACCCAATACAGGTGCAGCCAAGGACTGAAACTTCCTAATCCGAAGTACGAAAATATGTTACATCTTAACAACTGAGTACCTGTCCCACGCCCCAGTACAAACAGTATTTGACAGAACTTTCAAAATGCAAGGGAATGTTAAGATCATCATTTCTGAATGAGCAGTAAAGTGATGTTATTGACTTAAATGATCTTATGGGGTAAATCAAAACTTACAATTTTTTAATAGCAAAGATAACTGCTTACATTTTTTTGGATTTTTTTAATCAGATTTACCACCATGTGCACAGGCTGCTAGCTCTTGACCTTTTATCTCCATGGATCATCCATAATTAGGTTTAGGAACATAGAAAATAAATAACTGGAGAAAAATGCACTATATTGACACTTTTCATCAATACTGGTACTTACATCTGCAGCAGCCTAGCAGTGCAATTAGTGCCGCCTGTGTTCTTTTCTCCCCTTTAAGTACGGCTTAAGTCATCAAAGTGGGTGGTCCCATCAGCTGATGTCACTGTGATGTCACAAACTAGGTGGGGCATGGGCGGGAGAGGGGGTGGGAATGGGTGGAGTTGTGTGATGCGAGGGGCGTGACTTTAGTCCAGTTTTAGCCGCAAAGAAACCTGGCAACCCTATTTATTAGGTATACAAGATTGCTGTACTAGCATTGGTTTACTTGACAAACAAGTTACAAAATAGTAAGTATCTTGCAGTGATTGGTGGCCTCCCAGGAACAGAGAGCCTCCAGTGACCTCAGGGTTCACTGGTGCCTAAACCTGGCATGGGTTGATGTTCATGTCATGCAGGCAAACATAGTTACGAGATTCCTTGTGCTACTAATTGTTCTGAAGAACGGAAGACTAATTTAAACACTATTATGAAAATGTATAAATCTATGCAAAGTGACTCCATTCATTATATAAGATAATTTATGGAATTCATTGCACTCACCTTAGACTTTTTCTGTTGAATTTTAATGCAAATTTGCAGTGTTGACTCTGCAGTTATGATAATATGGATATTTACCATTGTTGGTAGAGTTCTGTCCAGATTAGTGAATTTATGAATACTGGAAGCAAACTCATATGCATGGTCATTGTTAGGCACAGATGTGCACTTTACTTCTGAAGTATTTCTTTGAATATGTTAGAAAGTTTTGCAAAAAAAAAAAAGAAAAACAAAGAAAGAAAAATGTCAATCTGCATTAGCTAATATGGTTACTAAAATGAAAGAATGATTCTAGAAAATTGTAAAGCTGTGCTGTTGCCAGAGATAACTGTAAATACATGGGGTCTCTGTTTTATAAATATGTAACTATCAGTGGAATAAGAGTCGGTAGTATCTAGAAATTTGTATGTGCCTTCTGTGGAAGGTTGGGCGCCGGGCTGGCAACTCAACACCGTAAAACTCCACTGCCAATCATGAGCGGACAAGGTGATCTGCTGTGGCGACCCCTAACCGGGAAAAGCTGAAAGAAGAAGAAGTAGTATCTAGAAATATGTACAGTATTTTCTTTTTTCTCATTTCTTCTTTATCTTTTAATTTTTTATTTCCTTCTTTTTTTATTTTTATGTTTGGTATTCATTTTGATTATGGTAAATTATGTGGATGATAGAATTTAATTATTTATTAATAAGAAAAGGAAAAGGGGGGAAGAAATATGACCAGGGAGTCTAGAGGAGCTGGAACTCTTGACAGCAACAGAGAGATGGGGGCCATGATATTGGTGCACAAGACCATGTTGGCAAAATATGATGGGTCATCTTGAAATTGAAGGACACAGTGGATAAAATCAGAAAGAGGTTGCAGTCTATATGAACTAGCTACACCCTGGACTTCTAAAAATGTTGTTTGACATTACAGAGAGCATTTTGGACCCATGGAATGGGCTGCCACAATGGGTGGTGAAGGAAAACTCCACTTCACCTTTAGAACTTAGCATTGTTATAGCACCTTGCCAAGATTTATGCAACATAAACAACTACAGTAATAAGAAGTGAGATACAGTGATAAGCAGCTGAACTTGTAGTCCAAGAGTAGTTCAGAAAACAGAAAAAGGCAGGCACCATAACAAATAATAATAAATATAGTGATACCTCATTTCTCTGTGCATTTTATTTTACTTCACAGCACTGTCCTTTATCTCTTACTTGCATGAAATGAGGAAATTATACAGACGTGTGCATATGCTCACACACATACATACACATATACGTACGTGTGTGTGTGTGTGTGTGTGTGTGTGTGTGTGTGTGTGTGTGTGTGTGTGTGTGTGTACATATACTTACATTTATCTAAGCACTTTTTATTGATACCCAATTCACTGACACATTTTTATCTGAAGTTAACTTGACTGGCAAGCATTTTTATTGACATTTTATTTTATATAAAATGTTTAAGATAGAGAAAATTCACTAAAAATAAATGTTTTTCCAGGGAGGCAAGCTCCTTTGCACCACCTCTACTTAAATGTACTAACTCCACAGTTGCTTTATTTCTACCTGTTTTATAAGGGAAATCCTTTATACTGTTTTCATCTAATCACTGTTTTCTGAATCCAGTTTACAGCACCCCTTCTTTAAAAATGCTCTGTTAATGTCATGTCCAGTCATGAAATAATAAAAAGAGTAAACAAAAAGGCCTTGCTCTGTTTCAGCAGGCACCCATCACTGCTAGCCTGTGTGATTTGAGAAGCAGTTATATGTAGCACTCTGTTATTATAGCTATTAATCTATAACAACAGTCTTCCTAGTACTGCAAATGCTTTTTATGACTTTCAAAGGTGTTAAATAAATATCTCTGCCATCATTTTTGTGTCATAATACTGAGAATGACCAGCAGATGTCAGTATATAACCAAAATTTAAATCTGTAGTCTTTTTTTTTTTTTTTTTTTTTTAACATCCTGAGTGTGTGTAAATTAAAGTGTATGTAATGTAAAATCCTAAACTGAATATTGTTACTGGCTTTTCACATTCAGATTCCTTAGACATACTAGTCACAATTTCAGTTTAACCAGACACTCCCCATTTTTTTTACTTATTTTCTTTTTTTTTTTTTCTTTCATATTTCTTTTATTGCATTGTTTAATGTAGTCACAGCATACAAAGGAAATGAATACTGGATAATGGAGAAGTTAAAAAAAGGAAGTGATACAAAAAGTAACACATTTCTTAAGTTTTATAACCGGATAAAACATCAAATCTCTTTCCAAGTCAGGGTAAGTCTGTGTTAATTTGATGTATCCTTCTCCATGATACTTTCCAGTCTGAATTGTTTTCTTGAACTTGAGAGACAGCAAGTGAGCACTTAAATGGTTGGATACAAAAGAGAATAATTTATTAAGGAAATTTCCTGTGGATTAGTACACTAAGTTGTTGTATATAAATTTACTAAAGCAGGTAGTGGTATAAGCAATAATGCTTTATCTTTAGCTGTAAAGTCTAAGCAAAATGTTGAAGATGCTGCTGCTTCCATGTCAAATTGCATGTGATAGTACCAGTATTAATTCTGAACTATAGAACAGAGTGACTTGATTACCTAAAGTTGCAAGATGAAGTCCGTAGCATGGTCCAAGAAATGCAAAACTGGAATAAATTTGGTTAAACTATTTTGTAATAGGAAGGTAAAACTTACAATTCCTACACAAGGATGACACTTGCAGAATAAAACTGCATGGAATAAGGCTACCCTGTTGGACCAGCACAGAATAAGTTCAAACTCACTGTAACAGTACTGTACATATTTCAGACCAGGATCTGAACGTGTGAGTGATGGTAAATCTCCAAGTGCCAGTAACACAAGTCAGTGTCAATGAAAGTTAGTCGTAGCACTCATTGAATTTGCTGTTGCCTCAATGTTGTGCAACAGTGGAGTTAATAAATATAAATTAAGATAAGGGGTCTCCCACATGACATTTACAATTAGGCTTAACCCCCCCCCCCTTTGTGTATTGCTAAAAGTGCATTTGCACTACTGACACCCAGGAAAATTACTATTGAAATGTTTCCTTGAATGTTTTAGCTCTGCCCAAACCTAACCTTAGTTGAAATGATGCTCTGGGCAATGGGCTCCATGGTGTCTTCAACCCCAGCACTGCAACCTACCATGCATATTACTGGGGCCCCCTAATTCCCCAATCCTGACCTCCCCACACCATCCAGATTACATTTTCTTCCTTTTGTCACAGATTGCCTAACTCTCCATTTTTTTTCTCATAGGATCATAGGTGGTTAAAAGTCTATCAGCCCAAAAGCCACTTTAAATATAGCTAAGCTTATCTTAAATTTATCAAAATATTGCTGACATATGTCAATAACCCAATAAATTTTATGAGTTACAATATAGGCTTGTACACATCAATTGTTCTATATCCTTTAAGAACATAGGTGCCAAACCAGGGGTAAATTTACAATTTTCCTTAAATTGGTCCAGGATGTATTCAAATATGGTTATAGATGAGCTTTACTTCACATGGATTTTAAGCCTGTTCCAGAGAAAGGATAATGTTTAAGACACATACTTATACTATTTATGCCTCGGACAAGGTTTAGATCCTTAGAATTAATATTTCTGAGGCTATTTGTTTTGTAGATGTGCAACAAATCCATCAGTGTAGAATCAGATGATGCCTTGTAGGCTGGGCATAGATTGTTACACAGCAGTCAGTAGGAAAATGCTTACATGGATAGGGATTTAGATGGCCCGCATAAGACTTGTTGCTTACTCCCTGTATTATTTTTGTGAGGAACCTCTATGGTCTAGCTATTTCAAGTGCTTGATCAGGTACTTTCCAAAGGGCATGTTATACAAAATGACTGATTGAATTAGAGCCAAGTACAGTGGAACAATGACCTTCTTGGACCTGAATGCGATGCTCTTACTTGTAAGGTATTCAATGTATAATGATCTTCTCACCACTGTAGACATGTGATAGTCGAAGGTCTGATTACTGTCAACATGGTTCCCAGATTCTTTATCAGTGAGTCAACTTTTAAGGGTGTATTATCAGTATGGTAATTTGAGGGATGTCTGTCTTTCTAAAGGGTACCATTAAGCTTTTAAGGACTGCAGCTGAGTTCATAGCTATGGCACAAGTTGTTTGCCTGCATCAGGCCCTCTTGAATGATATTTGTGTATTAAGAGGATTCAGTGGCATTGCCTAGTTTGCAGTGACCTGTAGATTTGTTCAGCCAGAGGCCCTTGACATTTGCCTTGATTTTAAAGAAGTAGATGTCAAGAAGGAGACACTGCAGCACTGATCCCTATGGGACTCCACTAGTGATTGGCGTCTCTGTGATTGTGGATTCCCCTACCTATTTTCTTGTGCATTATCAGTGAGACAGATGGCTATCAGTTAGGTGATATAGGGGGTTTATGACAAATTGTATAAGTTTATTTACAATGCTTGAGTGAGGTATTATATCAAATCCCTTGACCAAGTTGATATTGGCAGAATACACTGTCTTGCCCTTATTGATAGCTTTAGTCACCTTCTTGAGGAAGACCATCAGGTTAAGTAATCATGACCTTCCTGCCTATATTTTTCCATTTGTTAATTTACCACACCCTAAATAGGCATGAATGCACTCTTATAACAGTGCAAGAAATCATTGAATTTGACTGTGCACCTTGGGGATACTAAGCAACCTGAAGCCATGAAGGCTCTATATGCTTTGATTTGTAGTTGTATTTTAGATTTTTAAGCAACTTTTTTTCTTTAAAGTGATGGCCTGACAAAAATCATAATTAGGGAAAATGTGTTCTTATTTTTCAACTTTACTTTTTTCCTGCATCCTTTGAAGACACCCTAACTGGCCAACACTACATTGTAATAACTGTGGAGGAAATAACTGAATTTTGTCCGATAATCCTCCAGATACCATGGGGTTATAGATGCTTCAATGTACATTTTAGGGCATTTTTTTCAACTTTTTGATTCATTGATGGTCTGAACAAAAATTATGAGTAATAAAAGATTTTTTTTTTTTTTTTTTTTTTTTTTTTCAAGGTAGAATTTCATTGTAACCAAGATTTAATGTTCAAAACTGACAAACAGCAGTTCACAATTTAGCTGAGAAGACAAGTACTTATAGGGATACATAAATCATCTTAGGAAATTGTACATACTCCCCTCAAAAAAAATGTTAAGACTCGGATGAAAATGAGGGCAGAAATGGTTACTGTTATATATTTCAAGTTGTTATAAGTGTATACAGCATTCCATCTCACCCCAAATCCCCCAAAAAAACAGCCACTGTCTGTGTAGCCCTCTGATACCAGAATGGGATGGAATTGTAAAAAAAAAAAAAAAGGTTGTCAGACATATACAAACAGACGCACCATCCTTCAAAAGACATACACCTGAATACAGCTCTGACATTCGATTAAGAGAAAAAAAATAATGGTCACAGATATGTTTCCAACTTGTTATGCCTAGACAGTACACAGCTCCTATATAAGCTATAGTGACCTTCTCTCAATGGCTCTAAGATTTGTGAGGACAGTTAAAGAAATAATAGCCACACTGCCTCTAACTCCAACACAAGCAATAGTGACCTGTGCACACCTCTGTTGTTTGTGAGGAAAATGAAAGAAATAATGACATAACCTCCAGACACACACACACAGAAGCTGCAGTGAATGTTTGTGTACATGTCTGAGCAGGACCATTTTAAGACTCAGTGAAGTTCAGGACAGATACCTCTACTAAGCCTGTATCAGAATCCACTTATGCAGCCATTGGTTTTGGGGCTGTTAGGTCCTGTAATGCTCTGAGAGTCTGGATATTCTGTGATTCAGTTTATGCCTTATGTTTTGAAGTTGACTTCTTAACTGTTTTATGTTACTCATATATAACTTATGCATTTGCTGCTCAATGCTATGTGTATTCTCAGATAAATATCAATGCTATTGTTTTACACACACACACACACACACACACACACACACACACACACACACACACACACACTCTCTCTCACACACACACACTCACACACACACACACACACACACACACACACACACACACACACACACACGCACACATTATAGACTTGACTTGTCAGGGGCAGTTATTTTTTACACATATACTGACTTCGCAACAAGCCAGCTCTATCATATCATGCACAAAACACACACACACACACTCTACAGGCAAAATGAAGGAACATTAATTCATCTATGGTGGTCGAGGAAACAGAGCACTTACATAAACCGACAGAGACAGAGAGGGCATGTAAACTCAACATAGAAGAAGAAGACATAACCAAAAACTCAACTACAGACAAGCAATGTGAAATTACAATTTATTTATTTGCACTTGTTTACTGGGAATGTCCAGCTGGGTACAATCACTGTGTTGATGAGCAGTTGTGTTTACATGCATCCTGCTCCTGCCAGACATCCAAAGATGGTCACTTATCATGTGCAGTGCTGATTTTTATGTTTGAATGTGAAAGAAATTTGTTATTCTTAAATACACTGCACACTCCTACACATACACACACACACACACACACACACACACACACACACACACACACACACACACACACACACACACACACACCATAGTAATACTAGATGTTAAGTTGTCAATCTCGCCTTCATTCTTGCTGGATGGGTTCGGAGCCGATCCTCGGCTCCGACTCGGCACTTGCTTTAGCTCGAGAACTCCTTTTACCAGCTCGAGGCAACCCTATATCCCATGATGCAAGGCGGAACTACCTCAGATCTCGTTTGCCGCTTAGCGAAAGAGGTCTCCTTTGCCAGCTGAGGTAAGTTTTTTCTTGTTAAAGAAGAAAAAGTTCAGTTAGGGGTTTATTTTTCCCTTTAGTGTTAGATTAGCCTGTACTTAGTTACAGCCCACCCTATTCCCTTCCTTTTAAACTTTTATAATAGTTTTCAGTTTAAAGTTTTAGTCAGGCCTAGTTCCCCAAGTTATTCCCTTCCTGTGTGTCTGTGTAAGGGATTAATTGGTGTGTTTGTTGGGACTGTTTGTGTTTCCCTTCTAAGATGTCAAAAGAAGGCAAGGTCTCAGGCTTCAAGAAGTGTGACCAGTGCTGTCAGAAAATGTCTCTGACAGACGGTCACACTTCTTGTGTTTATTGCCTGGGGCCTTTGCACCTGCAGGACTCCTGTGTGTTGTGTCATGCTTTTAGCCAGAGAGTCCTGCAGGAAAGGAGGAACAAATTAATCCTCCGAGGTTTACTTAAACCCGAAGGTTCTCCTCCTAAGTCAGGGGCAGGAAAATCTCTTAAGTCACCGAAGGTTCAGGCTACAGTGTCCAAGCCTCCTCCGGTGGCTCCGGCTCCGTCGGAGCTGATATCGGCTCCGGCTGGAGTCGATACTTCTTCTGTTAGAGTAGTGGGTTCGGTGCCGACCGGCTCCGATACCCTGACTACTGTGGCCTTGTCGGCTCCGGCTGGAGCCGACACTTTATCCAGCATCGGAGCCGAGATATCCTCGGCTCCATCTGGGGTTCAAGGGACTTCGGCTCCGATGGCTTCGACCCGTAAGAGATCCCGGTCCCCTTCGATACTAAGTATTCACTCGGCTCCGGGTCTCCTCTTTGTCGGAGCGGAGCCATCGGAGCCGATCTTCGAGATCTTCCAGGCTGTCTGACCACGATTTGGAGAGGGTGGTAAGCAGGCTGTTGAAGTCTCAGGCACTGGCCCAAATGCTCCATAGCCCGTCTCAACAGACTTCGGCTATAGCCCGATTCTTGAGATTCCTCCTCCGACTCCACACCAGAGTTCGGAGCCGGAGCTTCTTGGGACAGCGACTGTTTCGATGCCGGAGCCGATACATCCTTCGGCTCCGTCGTCTTCGGCTCCGATCTCCTCCTTGAGACCTTCCTTGGAGGTCCGGTCGTCGGGTTTCCACTGTCGGCTCCGAGGGGCTAGTGGCATCGGACCCTTGTCCGACCCCGCTCTCCCTCTCGGGCTTCGCTTTGGTAAGCTCGGCGCCGACATCGGCCTCGAGCCTTCTCTCTCCTTGGAGCCGACCATTCCTGTTTCTTCGGAGCGGGTGTGTTCCGGTCTCCCGGGGAGAGGAGCCTTTGAGGTGATGAGGAGTGTCCTGGCCTCTGAGCCTGGTCAACGGTGTACCCCTCTAGCTCCTCCCTCATCAGTGCCTGCAGATGCCTCTTGCCAGCCTCTTGCTCTCAGGCCCAGGGATCCATCGCCCCAGGTTTCCCCACTGGGAATTTCCTCCTCTTCCGAGGTTTCTCCTGATCCTGCAGGGGAACCCCTCGGAAGAGGACGGTAAGAGGAAACACACAGACTCCCCTGAGTCTACTACATCTGATACCGACTTAGATGAGTCGGAGGGTTCCCACGGTCCCCTCTGAGGATGTCTCCTTTTCAGACATCCTTGAGCTCCTCAAACAGAGGGGGAATTGGCCCTCCATTGACCCCTCCGAGGATGAGTCGGTATACCTGGAGGCTTTTGGATCCCGACCCTCCACCTCCTGGGTGTCTCCGCCTTTCGACCCACTCATGCAGGTAGTGGCTCGGAAGGCGTGGGCGGCTCCAGATTCTGTGGAACCTGTCCCCAGGAGACCATCCAAGTTCATCACGGCCCCTTTGGATAAACAGTTCCTGTCCAAAGGTGTCTCTGTGGATGCTATGGTGGTGGCAGCGGCCACTAAGAAGGAACTGGCGGATCCTTCAGTGCCTGTCCATCCTCCTAATAAGGATTCTAGGACCATGGACAGGTATGGAAAGCGGATGTTTTCTTCAGCGACCTTTGCTATGCGTTCGCTGAATTACCTTTGTCACTTCACCAGGCTTCAACGAGATATTCTCAAGGAACTGGGAGAAGTTGTCCAGGATCCTTCTGCTGCTGGGGCTCAGGAAAAGATGGCCTCACAGCTTGCTATCCTGAATTCCATATCTAACTCCTCCATGCGGCTCATATCTTATGCGGCCGATGGAGCGAGCAGGGCCGCAGGCACAGGGGTTGCTCTTAGACGCCAAGCCTGGATGCGGCTGTGTAATTTTGCGGACCCCTTTAAGGCGTCCTTCACCAACACCCCCTTTGACGGTTCGGCTTTATTCGGACCTCAGGTGAAGGATACTTTGACCAGATGTGAGCAGGACGGTAAAACTCTTTCTGCCGTTGGAGTCCAGTTTTCCACTCCTTCTAGACCATATCCCAAGGGTCAGAAGGGGGGGAAGATGTGGTTCCGTAAAGCCCAAGGAGCTACACCGGACACACGTGGTCAGTTTACCCCCAGATGCAGAGGGGGTAACAATAATAGACGCCCTAGAGGCAGGGGGGTCCTCAGAACCAGGGCAACAGGGAGTCTCTTCCTGAGAAGCCCTTTCAGCATCCCTGAGGTGTTGCCCGACTGTCCACCCTTGGAGGCAGTCGGGGGAAGAATTTCGCTGTACCCAGTAGCCTGGCAATCCCAATCCCAAGAGAAGTGGGTACAGTCGATCATATCCGAGGGTTACAAAATCCCCTTCCAAAGGTTTCCCGTACCTCTACAATCCCTTCCAGACATCTCACCCGGTCAAAGGGATTTGGCAAGACAGGAGGTTTCAAAACTCCTAGGAAAAAGAGCCATCCAGACAGTGCCGGCAGACCAAGTAGGATCCGGCTTCTACTCAAGATTCTTTTGGTCCCCAAAAGGACGGGAGATTGGAGACCAATACTAGACCTAAGCAGACTAAACAAGTCTGTCAAAAGGCAAGATTCGGATGGTCACGCTGCAATCCATTCTGCCCTTTCTGGGCAAGGACAACTGGATGTGCTCTATAGACCTTCAAGATGCGTACTATCACATAAAGATTCACAGACGCCCAGAAGGTTTCTCCGCTCGGCTGGGAGCCAGTCATTACCAATTCAGGGCACTGCCCTTTGGCCTCACTTCAGCCCCCAGAGTGTTCACCAAATGCATGGCAGTGGTCACAGCTCACCTGAGACGTCGAGGATTCCAGGTGTTTCCTTATTTGGACGACTGGCTCCTCTCCGCCACCTCCAAGCATCAGCTTCTTCGGTCCAGAGACTACACCCTACAGCTTTGCAAGAGACTAGGAATTTCGGTAAATTTCGAAAAATCCTCTCTGCTGCCTTGCCAATCTATCACCTTTATAGGCGCAGAGTTAAATATCAAAATGTTAGCCAGGCTAACAGATCAAAGGATTCTGGACATCCAGAAATTTGTTCAGCTTCTGTTACAAAGCAACAAAATCAAAGCCAGGTTTGTCTTGAAAGTTCTAGGCCTAATGGCTGCGGCCATTGTTCTTCTTCCACTGGCTTGCTTCCACATGCGTCTCCTGCAGTGGATGTTATTCACGCAGTGGTCGTACCACGATCTGCCCATGAGACACGAAATCTTGGTAACACAGTCGTGCAGGGCTCATCTACGATGGTGGATATCTTCCCTCTTCTTCATCAGGGCCGACCCTTTGTTCCCCTCCTCCATTAGCCACAGACACCAAGGATGACACACTGAACGGGTGGGGGGGCATTATCAGGGCAGGATGGTCCACGGGACGTGGCAACCCATAGAATACCACCTGCACATAAATGTCCTGGAGATGAGAGCAGTGCTTTTAACGTTGCAAGCCCTCGACGACTTTCTTCCCACGGGGACTATTGCAGTACAGACGGACAACATGTCCGTGGTCTGGTACATCAACAAACAGGGCGGAACCAGGTCCTATCCTTTATGTCGAGAAGCTCTCAGACTTTGGCAATGGGCGATCTCTTCTCAACGCACATCCCCGGCAGGTCCAACCTATTGGCGGACAGGCTAAGCAGATCTATTCTGATGCCTCACGAGTGGTCTCTCAATCAATCTGTAGTGGATCAGATTTTTCTGAGGTGGGGCACCCCTTGTTGCGATCTTTTCACTACCCCTCAAAACAGCAAGTGCCCAGATTACTTCACACTATTTCCCCTTCCAGGCCAACCCTTGAGAGACTCTCTAACCCAGGATTGGCCTCGGGGACTTCTTTATGCTTTTCCTCCCTTTCCATTGATTCCACAAGTCATTCAGAAAGCCACCGTTTTGAGAGCCAAATTGATCCTCATTGCTCCATATTGGCCTCGACAAATTTGTTTTCCGTCTCTACATCATCATCTTCTGGTGCAGCCCTGGCATCTGGACCCAGTTCCGGATCTTTTGATCCACCAGTCGGGTCAGCAGCACCGGGCCATTCATTCTCTCAACCTCACTGCTTGGTTGCTCCACTTCCTTCCCTAGCCAGGCTACCAATGATTTCTGACTCAGTCAGAGACATTTTAGTGTCTTCTTTAAAGTCGTCCACTAGAACTGTTTATGCTAGCAAGTGGCGGCGTTTTATTTGGGCAAACGCCAGAAATATTGATCCTTTTACCGCTCCTGTACATTCTGTTTTGGATTTCCTGGCGGAGGTTTTTCCATTCAGGATCTTCGTCATCTACAGTCAAAGTACAACTGGCTGCTATTTCCAAGTATCATGTTGGCTTGCATGACAATAACATCATGTCTCATAGGTTATGCAAGGCCTTTTTAAGAGGAGTTTTTCTCCTAAAACCGCCTGTGAAACATCCTCCTCCGCAATGGGATCTAAACTTAATGTTGGCATCCCTAATTCTACCTCCTTTCGAACCGTCTGCTACGTGTTCTTTAAAGTTATTGACGTGGAAAACTATATTTTTACTGGCTGTTACTTCTGCAAGAAGAGTTTCTGAGATTCAGGCCCTCTGTATTCGTTCACCTTATCTGGTTTTTCATAAGGATAGGGTTTCGCTCAGAACTAACCCTTCCTTTCTTCCCAAGGTTGTATCTCAAACCAATATTAACCAATCTATTGATCTACCAGTTTTCTTTCCTAACTATTCTGACAGAGCTGAACAGAAGCTGCATTTTTTGGATGTTCATCGTCAGCTCAGGTACTACTTGCATAGGACTAAACAAATTAGAAAATCAGACCAATTGTTTGTCTCCTATGCAGAAAACAGGTTAGGTCTTCCAGTTTCTAAAGTGACCTTATCTAGATGGTTGACTTCCACCATTTCCTATGTGTACTCTCTAAGGGGCAAACAGCTATCTTCTAAGCCAAAAGCACATTCGACCAGGAGTCTATCCACTTCTGTAGCCTTTCAGGATAGACTTCCCATTGACACTATTTGTGCAGCAGCTACTTGGGCCACGCCTCATACCTTTGTGTCTCATTACAAGTTGGATTTGGCCTCCAGAGATAGGGCCAGTTTTGGTTCCACAGTTCTCAAGAGTCTGTTCCATTGAGCCACCCAGGATACAGGTGCTAGGGACGCGGTCCCATCCAGCAAGAATGAAGGCGAGATTGACAACTTAACATTTAGAAGTTATGTACCTACCATAACGTTCCATGTTAGTTGTCTTCTCTCGCCTTCTTTCTTGTGTCCCTCCCTCCTTCCCCCTGGCCTGGACAGATCTTGGAGAGTTCCTACTAGATTGCTTCCTCTGGAGCATTGTTATGAGGACTTCTTTTAGGAACCATGGTTCCTAATTATGTCAGGATAGTCTTTAGCAGGGTCAGTTAGCTGCCAAACGAGATCTGAGGTAGTTCCGCCTTGCATCATGGGATATAGGGTTGCCTCGAGCTGGTAAAAGGAGTTCTCGAGCTAAAGCAAGTGCCGAGTCGGAGCTGAGGATCGGCTCCGAACCCATCCAGCAAGAAAGAAGGCGAGAGAAGACAACTAACATGGAACGTTATGGTAGGTACATAACTTCTAATTTTTACACCAATTTTAGCAAATACAATACACTGCGTGGCACTGCTTCCATCACACAAGCTAAGTGACTTTTACTTAGGTGTGATCTAACAACAGAAGAGAAAAGTCACATAAGTACAGGCAATCTCTATACCCATCAATTACAGATACTTTGATGACTGTATGATTGTGGTAAAAAAGTAAATATCAATAACAGTCACAATAATATAACTCAAATATGTTTAACGCAAACACATAGTAATCACAATAATGTAATCCATCTTACTTCACACAAATGTAGCAAACAATAAATGGATCCGTTTCCTTCAACAGACAGCTCACAACTCCAATGAACAACTGTAGCCACTTCTGTGTGCACTCCAGATGACTGATTGTGACAAAAAATGACATTTATCACATTTCAACTGTGTTCAACAGAAACAGTAGCCATACTGAAGTATTCCAAGTTGCTTCAAACAAATCACACCAATCCTGTAAAGCCAAAATAATGCACAGACAGCAGCAGTGAATCATATGCCATACAGACAGGACAATATTTTATATAGCTTACTCTAATCCCTTAGAAAATCAATAGAAAAACAGGATTCTATGGAATAATCTAAGTTTAACATCTGGCATTCTTAGCTGACTGTAATCCTCAGTGATTTAACACAAAATAAAAACAAATACAAGAGATATGGCAAGCATATAAGACAAAATCAGGGACAGTTAAAACTATGCATAGCCAGCTGTCCATAGTATCTTTATTAGAAAAGTTCACCTAGTCTCACAACTTGCTGTGAGGGAAAGGCTAATTTGCTTCTGCTTTCTTGTATTTTGTGCTACTTTAGTGCCTTCTTCTGTTGTGCATATTGTGATTAATTTTCTTTACACTGTGTTTTAATTGTATTCTGTTTTTAATTGCATATTTAAACTAGGAAAGAAACCTCCGCTGTGTCTCTTGTGAGTCACATAGAAATTGAGTCTTTCTAGTTCAAGTTGCCTGCTCCTTATGTTAATTTGACCACATATCTCCTTCCCTCTCCTCTTTCATTGGCTATTGGGTGTGAGCACAAAATTATCATTTTGTGAAATCACTTCCCTTCAACTATTTAACTTTAATGGCCATCCCACTGTATTCCATAAAACCAGAATACAACATGTCCACCCCTTCCAATCTATTTTGCTCTTTTAAAATTAGTTGTTTTCCACTTGGAGTGCTTAAGTTACCCCCTCTTTCATATCTAACTGCTTAGTTCACAATGCAGCTCTTAGGATATTAACATAGTTTTCATCTTACCATTAAAATCTGCAACATCTACTTCAAAACTACCAATTACTGGAGAACCCACATTCTGTCTCTCAGTAGTCATCTTGAGATTAGTGCTTCTGTTTTATTTATGGTGAGAGAAGGAGCATAGGAACATTATTTCCTGGGGACTACTAGTCACCGGAAAGCTTAATAACTGCTTCATAGGTACTTGTTTGGAATTTGTGCTAATATTTTGCTCCTAGTGAGAGAAGGATCAGAGTGCATTGATTCCTGACTCTTTCTGGCTGGGAAGCAAGTGTCTGTGTTTGGCCTTCCTGATTGTTCCGGTTGCTATTCAAGGCATCTACCAGGAAAAGCCTACAACAAGCCTACAGATACTAACATCATCTGGGAGAAGACTGTGGATCACCAAACAGGCTGTGGCCTGCTTCTCATCTTGGGATTAGTGCTACTGTTTTGCTTCTGGTGAGGGAAGAAGCAAAATAGCATTATATCTCAGCAGAGTGAGACTGTGATGAGACCAATACCAGTAGTAGTCAGGCAGTAGACATTCAGGTGACTCCCCTCTTTTCACCATTCTTGACAAGCTAATTCTTTCTTTTCAGTAGGTGCTCCTTGATTTGCTTCTAACTTGAAATATTTGCCTAAATACTTTATCCATAAATCATCAGGATCTACTTTTTAGTTTCTCTTCAAGTGTTTGGCAATACCCTGAATAGCCACAGGCACCTTGAGTTGACATTTTTTCTGTAAAAGCACCATTAAAATTTAACCAATACCTAGTTGCACACAGGACAACTAGTTTGCAGTGACGAGCACTGCCCTCAGAGTTGCAAACCAGATACACCTGACATTACTTTATATTCTCACTCCAACTGTCTAATCAATAAAAAAGGGTCTAATGACATGGATATGAACTTTTCCATTATCTTCATTACCAGCTTGGTAGATATGGACATCCTGAGGCAATGTAGAAACTGCCCCATGTTTACTGACAGATAATTCTCAAACAAACAAACTAATATGGTATATGAGTGATGTATTTACACAACGTGACTGGAGGCAAAGCTGTCACATAAAAGCACTCCTAAATAATGTTAATAATTTTGTCAGTGGTACATGCGCTGCACCCATCACATACAATTCAAGGCAGACACATAGACCCATATATGCTGAGGCACTTAAATGTAATCTACCTAATCCCCAACAAGCTCATAGATGAAGAACTCATAATAAACACAGTCAGCAACCCTGAACACACTCTTTCAGAACAACATCCAAATGAGCACATACAGCTACATCTCATGGAGCCTCTACTTCCATGCAAATAAGGCAAGCCACCACAGAATCCAACATTCTAGTCATTGGACACTCCATTGTGAGGCACACTGAAGCCCTGCTCACCAGGCTGAGTAAGGAGACAGTGACTGTCAGTTGCTTATTAGAGGTTGGGATCTGCCACATTACACATGTGCTCAGGTCATTAGACCACAAGTACTGGTATAACTCAGTCATATTCCAAGTGGGTGTAAATGACCTGAGGCGTACCTCCCTAGACTATATAAAGAGAGACATCATGGAGCTTTCAGAATATGTGTCCCAAGCTGGTATGAGCCTAGCACTGAGCAGCATTTAACTTGCTCTAAAGATGATGCCACAATATGAACAAAAGATGACTGACTTTTAATAATTGGCTTAGTTTCTGGTGTCATTCTAAGCAGGTACAATATTTGTCAGCATGGAAGGTGATAGTTAACAGACCACTCTGCTTTGCCAGGGATGATCTGCACCTCTCCCCTCTAGACTTTTGAATATTAGCTAAAACATTGTCCTTCCACATATGCCTTTTTTAGGCAATGCCAGACTGAAAGTACTTCCAACATAGCAAATCAAAAAATAAAAAATTGAAAGGTGTTACTGCTCAATGATAGGAATCTAAACAAAAAACTCCACTCGCTAGAAGCTCTCTTCACCCTAGATAATACTGATGTCTCTGCGGTCACTGAGATGTGGTTTAAAGCTGCAGAGAGCACATCAACTGTGCAAGGTTATAATGCCTTCCACACATTTATACCAGCTACTACATAGACAAGGACTAAAGGTGGAGGTGTCTCGATTGACATCACATATTAAATATACCTCAAGGTTGGTCAAACAGGACAATGCACTTGAGATTCTTCATGTTCAAATCAGCATAGGCAAAATCCAATACCACTTCCTTGCAAGCTGTAAGTCCCCATCTATGACCCAGAAAACCCATAGCATGTATTTAAACATTTTGGAAACACTCACCATCCAACCCAATACCATATTCATGGGTGACTTTAATTTCTGATAAGAGGGTCTCTATAGAGACATCTAATTGCCCATTAGCTACAATTTGGTCTAATAATGAACCTGATCATGTGACTGAAGGTTTAGAAATAATGGGAGGCCTTTAGAATATGGGGCAATCTGTTGATAGTGATGTAGTTATGATTACTGATGAAAATACTTTTGTTTCGCCTGATGAATCTTTTGTATATTCTAACACAGGGGTTATTGGTCAAGTTGATGCTATGTCAACTAGCCAAACTGTAGTAACCTCAGATAAAGCAACTTCTGGGAAGAGTTCTCTGGCTTGCTCACTGGTTGTTAATCTTTCTAGTTATGAATTAACTGAGGCAGAGATGCCCCTGCTATCACATGGGACTAAATTTGTCCCAGCAGGAACTGATGATATGGTAAATGCCATCACAGATTTGAACTTGTTCTCAAGGAGCTTGAATTTAAAGAATATATTTAAGGGTGGTAATAGCTGTGTGGATAGCCATCTGAGAAGGAGTAGTACTTTCATCCCTGTTAGTGACCCTGTTATTAGTGTCTTTAATAATATATGTGAAAAGCAGATCCGTGATCTTTATGATAGAAGAAATGTTGCTAAAATATATAACCTAACGGTTGAAGAGTCCCAGGCATTGAAATTGTTACAGAATAATACTCAAATAGTTATTAAAGAAGCTGACAAAGGAGGTGTCATTGTAATAATGGATATGGAACAATATCTACAATCCATGACTGAATTGTTATCAGATACGCAGACCTTCAAACCTAGAAATAGATGTTATGATTAGTGAAATAAATATGTGTGCTTACGATCTGCAGGTGATGGGTGATATAGATATTGATATCTTCCATTTGTTAAGTGTACCATGCCCAACCATTCCTGTGCTCTATGGACTTCCCAAAATTCATAAATCCCTGGAGAAACCTCCAATGAGACCAATACTATCAGGGAGGGGATGGATGACTGAGTCTATATCGGTCTATCTACAGGATCTTCTAAAAGGTTATCTGAAATATATACTGAGTTATATTAAGGATGCAGGTGACTTTTTAACAGGGTTACATACTTGGTATACCAGCTGCCCATGACCATCTGCTTTTGGTGACAATAGATATAAAAATCTCTCTTTACTGTGATTCCAAATAGTTATGGAATTGACTGTGTTAGGGAGACGTTGCAGGAATATGGAGGTCTTCCTGCTAGAAATATTGAAACCATTTGTGAACTTTTAGATCTAGTTCTGGAGAATAACATCTTTACATTCAATAAACTCTGTGTGGAGTCTGCATGTCCTCGCCACGGTCGAGTGACATTTAAATACATGCAGGTAGGTGCGTGCATGAATGGTTGTGCCTTCCTTGAAGGTTGGGCATCGGGCTGGCAACTCGGCACTGTAATAATCCACTGCCAATCATTAGCAGACCGGAGTTCCGCTGTGGCGACCCTAACTGGGAAAAGCCAAAAGAAGACCATCAGATATTTGGAATGGCTATGGGTACTGCTGTAGCCAATACTTATGCAAATTTAACATTGGGAAAATGGGAAAGTTTTAATCTACACGGAAGTGCTAATTTATATGCGTCTAAAGTTCTGTTCTACAAACGCTTTGTGGACGACATTTTTTTGGTTTGGCATGGTACTGCTGTAGAGTTACAGAATTTTTATAAGTATTTAAATAATACTGTTGAATTCCTTAAATTTGAAATGACATTTTCTGAGGATTCTTTGAATTTTTTGGATGTTAAATTATGAATGACAAGGTCTGGCCTGGAGATATATATATATATATATATATATAAAAAGATGTACAGGTGAATAAGTATCTGCACAAAAAGAGCATGCATGCAAGAAGGACCTTTAAAATATGTCCTTAAAAGCCAATATCTATAAGCCAGCAGGATGAATACTCAGCCAGAGGTTTGTGATGCTCAAATGCAGGAAATGACTGACAACTTTATTGAAAGAGGCTATTGTATGGAAGAGAAAGAAGTAGCTAGAAGGAATGTTTTAGGATTAAGAGACTCAAAAGCTAGACCTTACTTTTCTACTCGGACTAATACTGCTTCTGAAGATTTGGGTGTAACTCCAACATCTTATGACCAATAGTAGAGTTAATAAAACAATAGAAGATGTTATTAATAACAACTGGGACATATTGAAGGCCATACCGTGTTATGAAAGTTGGCTTCCTGATAGACCTAGGTTTACCTATCATAACTGTAATAATTTAAAGAAATTGTTATGTTATAAAGATTTTTCTTTAAATAATAATACTACTCCTATTTTCAACAAAAAGGGTACTTTTCCCTGTTACAGTTGTTCTTGCAGTTTGAATATAAACCAGTCAACTGAATGTGTGCACCCTGTGAGTGGTAGGAAATTCACTTTTCATTGTACTGCAACATGTAATACACTATCTATTATATATCTTGCTACGTGTAATAAATGCCTGGGTTTCTATGTTGGGAAATCAGTTAGGAGGCTAAAAGACAGGATAATAGAACATAGGTCTGAAATCCGAAGGAAAATATTAACTAACTCTTTAGCTAAACACAATAGTGAAACTGATGATACACATCAGTTTAGCTTTAGAGCTATACATGTGATATACCCAAATGCTAGACGTGGGGATTTAATAAATAATGTGGATATGAAAGAATATGAGTGGATTATTCATTTGGAAGCAGATAAACATCCAGGTTTTAATAAACAAGTTACATTGAAACCTGTTTTGAAACTTAAACAACAGAAAGTGAAGAAAAAGTGACTGTGTACTAGATATGTATATATTATAGCTACTGTGTTTTTAAAAACTTAATTGCTGTTCTTAATTGATATTGTTGATAGGCTGCTGTGTCATCTGATGTGTTTGAATGATATTTAAAAATGCTGTTTTTATAGCTATTTTATGTAAGACACTGAAGAGGGATAGTTCTGTCTGAAAGCTTTGTCGTTTTATTAAAGTTTTTTTGACGGTGTGGAGTACTACTTTTTCTTGCTTGAAGCTGTTTGGTTTGTACTTCTCCACTTTACCACTAGCTCACCTTTTTCTTGTGACTTTAATTACCCCACTATTAACTGGGAATCATAAATGACACCAATTGCACAGGCACAGAGATTTCTGGATTTTGTAAACACAAACTCCCTGGACCAGATTGTCAATACACCAACAAGGGATGCAACCATTCTGGATCTGGTCCTCACAGAACAGTGCTACACACCCCCTAGTGTACTGTCTTCTCTGGTAAGATCAGATGGTCTCCTGTGAAGTAAAAATAAAACCTGGAACCCCAGCTAACCCTGCAATACTCAGGAACTACTCTAAGGCTGACTTCCTACTATTAAGTCACAACCTGGCAAAATTCCATTCCCCCATACACCCTGAGAACACTGCTGCCAATGCAGAACTGTTCAAAGAAATCCTATACAAGAATATTAATAACTGCATAGTGGCAACTATACTCACCAAGAAGAAGTATAGAACTAACTCAAAAAAACAAGCCACCCTAGTGGAATCATAGCATCAATAGGCTGTATAACAGAAGGAAGAATCTCATAGTACAAATTAGGTGGTGCAGCACGCAGCAGGATAAAAATGCTCTCATCAAATTAATCAAACAACTCATAGGACAAATAAAGTCTATCAAACCTAAATTTGAGATAAATGTAGTCTCCCAGGCCAAGGACAGCCACAAGACAATCTTCAGCTGTGTCTGCAACCTCAAAGGCAATACACAATTGTGTGTGCAGAGCTCATTGTAAATGGAGCCGCCTATACTGAGTCAGAAAATTTAGCAAACCTACTGGCCAACAAATTCAACTCCAACTTTACCACTCTCTCCCCATCAACCTTCCCTCAGGAAATACCATCAAATATAACTTCACCTGCTATCACCAGGGAACAGGTCCTTAATGCCCTCACTAAGGCCAAGAACACTGCATCAGTGGGCCCAGACAATATCCCAGGATGCCTTTTAAATAGCATGAAACATGATCTATCAGCCCCTCTGGAATTGCTATTTAACTGTAGCCTCAAACAGGCTTTGTGCCTCATGAATGGAGAACAGCAACAGTCATCTCTCTGCATGGATGTGGGCCATCTACAGACCCTGGAAACTACAGACCCATAAGTCTCACTAGTCTCATATAAAAAGCCATGGAAAGAATTATCATGGACATGATCATTAATGACACTGGATCTAACCCAGTATGCTTTCATCAAGGGCAGGTCATGCCTACTCAACCTGGCGGACTTCTTTCAAAAGGTCTCCAAAGCAATGGATGAGGGCAAAATGGTTAACACTGTATACCTTAACCTGGTCAAGGCATTTGACACACTCCCCCACTCAGGCATTGTTGACAAACTTAGTGGTTAGGTACAAACCCTTCTGTCACCCAGTGGATAGTCAGCTGGCTCAAAGACAGGACTCAGGAAGTTAGAACTGGGGACTCCACCTCTACAAAGAGGCCACTCACAAGTGGAGTCCATCAGGAATTAGTCCTGGGACTGGTCCATTTTGACATTTACTTCTGTGAGTACAAGGCCAAAGGGTCCAGGGAAGTAATTATTGTGGGAACAAATCTCCAGGGAATTGTTATGGCTAGGCTTGTATAGGCCCTAAGGCCGATAGTCTAGTACTAACCTATGAACCTATGAATGTCCTCTGGCTGACCAAATTAGGAGCTGTGATTCAATCACCTACTGACACAAATGTTCACCAGGAGTGGCTGACACAGACAAAGAACTGGTACTAGAGCCATGGACTAAAACTAAATGCCAAGAAATGCATATTATACAATGACTGGCCATTAATATTTGAAAATGAGCATGCTGATTGGTTAGCACTATCAGTGTGCCTGTTGTAAATATGAGCATATACCAATGAAAAAAGGTCCAGTCGCCCAGACTTTTTCCCATTAATATATGCAATAAAATAAACTGACTTTTATTTCATTTTTTTTAAAATAAACTCACAAAACTGGAGACCAAAATGAACAACAGAGATGGCACAGAGAAAAATAAAAGGATAATCAGGTACATTATACAAAATTAAATAAACATACCCGATTATCCTTTTATTCCCTCTGTCCCATCTCTCCTGTACATTAGAAGCCTCCCGGTTTCTCTCTCTTTTTTTTTTTTTGTTTTTGTTTTTAGTTAACAAAAAAAGCAATTCAGATACTCCTTGTTCCATTGCTTCTTCACACTGCACTGGTGTACTGCAAAAGCATTGGAACGCAAGTCCCATATGCATGTGCAGTGCATCACCAACACTCCAGGATATCAAGGGAAAAGTGGAAGACCACCACTGCATCGTTATACAAAGACATTATTTAAGAAAAGTAAGTAATTTTTTTCTTAAATAATGTCATTGTATAATAGCAATAACAGACTCTGTGGTGTGGTATATTGAAGATTTACCCACAGTTGCCTTTGTTTAATCATTGGGCTTAGCCCTCATGATTAAACCACACCAATCATGGGTAAATCTTCAATAGACCACACCAACATTGTCAGTTATTGCTATAACTGTATCCATCATAAAGTCATTCACCCTTGGTAACTACCATATTGACAAAACACCCGTAAGAGTTCACTCAGTAATCAGGGACTTGGGGACAAACATAGACAACAATGTATCCTTTGACCATCATGTGTCTACAGTAGTGAGGAAATCATTCTATGTTGTGCAAATTATAAACAAAGGTATGGCATCTAGGTCCAAGAAAAATCATTGTTCCACTGTATTCAGCATGCATCTGACCTATCATTGAGTACAAAGCCCCCTTTGGTATATACCTAACCATGCATATCCAACAACTGGAATGTCCACAGAGGTTCCTCACTAAAAGAGTACAGGGCATAAGTAACATGCCCTGTGCAGACTGCCTCAAGGTCCTATCCTTGTATTCTGTCTCTTACAGGCTATTGAGAGGAGATCTATGCCTGGCATACAAGGCATTGTCAGACCCCACTCTAATGGACATCCTGCATATCCATAATGCAAACAGCACCAGAATTACCTGTTCTAAAGACTTAAACCTTGCCTGTGATATAAATAGTACCTGCTGGGGAAACAGGCATGTATCCCAGATAACAGGCTCTCCGTCCATGTGAAACAGAGTTCCTCCCTAACCCAATTCAAGTGTAACTTGGATAATTGGATGGGGAACAAGAAATACATTCCTGGTTGGGCACCTATGTCTCTAACGGACCCAAGCAGCCTGTAAATGTCTCATCTCTCAAGCCCCTTCTTGTAAATATTTCACCTCCCAGTCCCCTGCTTACAGTTATCAAGGGTACCAGAACTTGTCAGAGATTTGGGATGCATGGTTAGGCTTAAAAAGGCCCTTATGGTCGTTAGCCTATTAAACACTGATGAAGCTATGAACCTATCTGGTACCCTACCATTAAGAATATTAAAAAAAAAAAAAAAACTTACCTCACTCTGCCATTGATAGGACAGCTTTCTCCTCATACTGCAGGTATTTCATCCATTTGCAAATTTGCTGACTTTCTGCTTTGTCCTACACATGGTCTATCTTATTCACTGCCTAAATAGATTGTAGGCAGGAAGGAAGAGGAGGCCAAGTTTAATGGCAAAGTTTACAACACTACTCCCCTAGCTTGTTTATCTTTGCACAGGAGTACAGCATGCCATTTGTTTATTTCCTTAATGTAAAGAAACCCTACATTTCTTTACTTTAATAAAATAAATAAATAACTAGCATTATAGTTCCTGTAGCAGAACAACTCTCTGCATGACTGCCTGGTTTACCTATAAGTAAGGCCAGCCATGGACCTACTCCAGGATTAACCCAATTCCCCACCATCCAAAAGTGTTTCAAAACAAAATTAAAGCATACATAATACAAATCAAAATTGTGGTTAATAACAATGATCTATATTAAGTATGATTATACTCTGACACTATCCATTAATAACTTTCCACAGAAATCAAAAAGTTGAAGCAAGATGCCTATCCTTGTCCCATACACAGCTCTAAAATGGAAATATACAATAAAGTGAGAGAATAAAATATAACAAATATGCAAGTGCTGACCATATTCAAAACTGCACAGCATTTTTCATAACGTCCAGACTTCTGCTTCAAAGTTTTGGTCTGTTCCTCATAAAATTTGTGGTTTTATAGGTTCATAGGTTCATAAGTGTGTACTAGGCTAATGGCCCTGGAGCCTTTACAAACCTAGCCCATAGGATTACCCTGGCACCGTGCCACCCGACCTTAGTTCCCAGTGCCTCTGTGAAGTAGAGCCACTGGAGTGATCCCCAGGGTGAATTTTCTATTTCCCATTCACTCATCAAGGTTTCTCTTGAAGAGAGCCAGTGAGGTGCTCTGTTTGACATGTATGGGAAGTCTATTCCATAGCAAGGGCAGTCTCTGGGTTATGAACCTGTCCCTCCAGCACGTTCTGTTGATTGTGGTAATGAGGTTGATGTCACTGGAGTGTGTGGTGCGAAGGGATTGGAATTTCTTTATATGTATCATTTCTAACAGAGCTGGATCAGACATGGCTTTGTATGTCAAGCAGAAATCGCCTCTAGGTAGGCAATATGAGACAGAGATTAGTTGGAGTTTTTTGAGTCTGTCCATATAGGGCAAGTGTTTAAGGCCTGGGATCCTCTTTGTGAGTGAGGTACTTTTGCAGCCTCTCCAATTGTTGCAGGTGTCTAGTGAGGAAATCATTGATGACAGCTGTCAATATAATAACATACATTTGATTTTCAGAATCCATACCCTTCAGAAATGGATACAAATGCAAAACATGTTAAACAGTATTAAAATTATGAAACATAATGTCATAATATTATTATTAATAACTCAAGCTGAGCTGACTAAAATACAAGTTTGGGCATGAAGCCCTTCAGATCTCTCCCAAAAGCCGAGGCAGGGTGGATGATCCCTAAAAGGAGAACGCTAGTAACAACAAAAAATTAATGTCCACACTCTGTCATAAAAAAACACACCAAAAGCAAGGGGGTGCAGTGAGGGAACAGCAACTGCAGCAGTGATGATATGAACATCTACTGTTGTAAGTTCAGCTTACACAACTATACTATATTCATCATATTGATCACTGCTGCAGTAGCCTTAGCTATATGGGTAGATTACCATAGCTAACTACATTTGGGAGGTGGAAGGAGGAGCATCCAGAAACCCCTAGAGAATGGTCCTAGCAAAGCTTGATATGGACGTAGAGAAGGAACCAAGCTTATAGTGCTTTGTAAAAGTATGTACAAAGGACCAAGCAGCAGCTTCTTGAAAACTTCTAGAATCCAATCCTTTCCAAAAAAACATAGATGAAGCCTAGGCCCTGGTAGAGTGGGCCTTGACCCTGCCTGGAATAGATTTGTTATGATGAGTATAATAAAAGGTAGAAGCCTTAGACAACCATTTGGAAATAGTCTGTTTTGACATAGGTCATCCTTTCTTCTCACCTTTAGAAGAAATGAACAATTGTTCCAAAGATATGAAAATTTTAGTTCTGTTTTCCTTGAGTTGTCTGTAGACATAAAAGGTATAACATATCCTTTCTCCCTCATTTTTAGGTTCTAAAAAGAAAATGGGGAGATGAATAGCTTGGCTTAAATAAACTGGAATACCACTTCAGTCATAAAAGAAAAATTAGTTGTCAAAGAAACCCTGTCCCTATGGAAACTGAGATAGGATTGACATGTACAAATTCCTGATGAGCTTTTCTCTCCAGGCCTCTACTACAAAGGGGCTTTGCCCAGTCGGATCATCCCTGAAAACAAATGTAAATTAATTAATTAATTCATTAATTAATTAATCAATAATAAATGTATTATTATTATTATTATTATTATTATTATTATTATTATTGTTGTTATTATTATTATTATTATGCATTTTATATTATTATATTTATTTTATTTATTTATTACATTTGTTAACCGGGTAGTGTCCAACTGGGCAAGTAACCCATTTTCAGGGGAGACCCAGGAAGAAAAGCTCCAACAATTATTTAACATAAAAACAATGTAGTACAGAAGTTAATGATCTAAAAAATATATTGAAATTTGACATGACTGTGGGTTGCACAATTACAGATTCTTAAATGCAAGCAAAAGAATAAACATTAACAAATAATAACAACATAAGAACAAACTTTAGAAGGATGACAAAATTTAAAATAGCAATCAAGTAACATAAGAACAAAACTTTAAATGGTTGGTAACATTTGGAGTAAAACATCACAAGCAATAAAAAAGTTTTTTTTTTCTTTTTAGGTAGATGAACCAGAGAGAAGAGAGATCATGGCAGAGTAGAAAGTAAAAGTTAGAGAGTGTCATCCAGTTATAGTTAGAGTTAGTAACAACAGGTAGTGAGATTAACCTTGGGTTGTACAGGAGCATAGTCAGTGTTTAGAAAGATGTTCTTTTAGGAGTAGATTGAACTTTTGATATTACCTATTCTCATTTAGTAACCATTGTTTAGAGGTAAGGAATCACAAGTCTTAGCTGCTACACTGGAAGGCAATGTTTCCTTGACAGCACTAGTTGCACAACTATTTGCAGTTTCTGAAATCACAGATGAACACTAGGATTCAGAAGCATTTTCTGCATTATAATAGACAATTTGTTCATGAAGAGTGGCCTTGTACAAGGTGTGGGTGATTCAGAGATGCACTGACAGTAAGCATAGCAGGCTGAGCAATATAACTGCTTTCATTAAATGTCTGTGATAGTATAATGACATAACAATGACTAACAGTAAGGAGTGTCTCCGTATAAGCAAATGAGCCAAAACAAGATAGCAGAGTGATTCAGAAACTGCTAAGCCATGATATGAGATCACAGTCTATATGCAGGGGAGTAGAAGAAATATTCTTGGGGTTGCAGCAACTTTAATGAACATGTATATACAATGTTCTGTCATTGCCACTAGTAGCCAAGGTGGTACCCTTGTAGGTGCCATGGAATAGGACTGCCCTTCAAGACATCAACATTGTAGACCAATTGTATGTTGATATACCTTTGCCAGACAAGCATTGGGGTTATCATGGGCTTGCTGGAGTTATGGATTACCTATCCCATTGAATAGTAAGGTATATTTGGCTTTACCTATAGTAGCTTCAGGAATGTTTCAGTGACCATCACTGGACACAGTGGTGCATCTTGGGTATCTGCCTTGGGAATACTCAGTTTTTTGATACCATGCTGTGACGTGTGGGGTAATATATGTGACTTTCAGGCACCATAGAGGAGACAGCCAACACCATGTAGGATTTCTACAATATAGGCCACTCATCTCTGATGCAGGGGGATGTATACTGCATGAGAGAGAGAGAGAGAGTTCTTGTTGTAGAAGTAATAGGCATATGAATAGTGGCAATAATGGGTAATATAACCTTACCTTATGTAGTTGCCCTTGTAGCTTATATTGTGAATGTACCTAAAGTACAGGAAGTGACAGTGTGTGTGTCTTTTGGCTTTTCCTGGTTAGGGGTTGCCACAGCGGAACTCCAGTCCGCTAATAATTGGCAGTAGAGTTTTATGTGCTGGCTTGCCGGGCCTAACGCACAACCTTCAATGAAGGAACGCCCATTCACGCATGTTGTCACACAGTAGACGCTCTAACTGAGAACTGAACGGGCAACATCTAACTGTGAGGTGACAATGCTACCGCAGCACCACCAGAAGTGACAGTAAAAAAAATAATCAAACAAAATGAGTTGTGCCTTAATAAATGGTCAGCAAAACATGCCTAGGACATTTCCAGTGAATATGAGCATGTTTAACCTCAACTCCAAGGTTAAGCACGCCACTGTAATAAGATGAGTTCAGTTCCTCCATGCTGAGATGCCAGAACTCCTCTATTTCCATCAGTGGTGGTCTGATTGATGGAACATCTGTTGCCATACCTTCCAGTGCAAGGTATGCAATATGATTTTCTGCATCACAAATTATGTCAAAGGCCCTACTTCTGACCTGTTCATAGGTGTGGTCCTGGCCACTGACAACATTAATATCTATTATCACTGCCTGTCATGTATTGTCACAACAGAGATAGTCAATAGTTTCCTGCTCAAGCAGCCATCAGCTATGAAGATGGAGGGCCTGCAACAAGATTTCATTCTGTGTGTGATACAACTTTTTCTACCCTGCTTTACTTTTGTCAGGCATGGTGCTGTGTGGAAGAAGAGTATGACCATAAAGATATCTTGCCAAAGTACACACTATGCAGTCTGCAATGTACCACTCATCCTGTATTGTGGCACTGGAATGATAATATGTGCATATAACAGTATGCTGTTCTTTCATAAAGTACTGGATGGCACAAGCCAAATCCCTCCTAAGCCAACAAAGTCAGTCACCTCCATCCAACAAAAAACATTTCCTTCCCACCCCA
The DNA here is from genome assembly GCF_019279795.1 of Protopterus annectens. Lineage (NCBI taxonomy): Eukaryota > Metazoa > Chordata > Ceratodontiformes > Protopteridae > Protopterus > Protopterus annectens. Next base: position 297,177,619 of record NC_056743.1, read on the forward strand.
AATTCAGCTTACACAGCACTATACACTATGTAAAATGAGCAGTCATGCAGGTAACCTCCAGATATATAGCCTCTGTGGTCCCCATCTGCACATTGACAACTGTCCAGGTGCACTGCTGATGTCAACCAAAGCTGTAGCAGTAGACCAACTGACATCAGGCAACTAGGAATGACATGTAAATTGTGATAAGCTGTATGAGCACAGCTGACCTACTTGGTCTGTTTCCACAACTCTGAACCCATAATACAACTGTACACATACAAACAAGGTTAAAATGCACATTAAGTGTGTTGACCACCGGAATATTTACCAATGGTCTTCATGCTGGCCATCACTAACAATACAACACTAGACCTTCACCCCTGATACATTGGTAAATTACTACCACTAACAGGTCTATGCATGCAAGGAGATCTCAAGTTGAGTTGGCCTGATATATTTACAAGCTGCATTACAGAAGAGCCGGGGAGGTGTGCCTCCCATTAACTTTCATATTTCTTGTGTAAAACCCGATTGCTTCATCTTATTATTTAACTCTTGTTCAATACTTTTACGAGTCACTGCAGACATTCCTGTGTACACTATTACTCAAAGGAATAATTCAGTCAACCAGTGCAGTGACAAAACTGTAAGGAAAATCTTGCACTTCCCTTAAGTCAATAGTATTTCTGCTTTTTTCACCATCATTCAGCTTTCACAGGGTAGATGCATCTGTAATCAATGCTCCACATCTTCTTCCACAGCATGATGAGCTTCTAAGCAGCCACCAGGGTTAATGTCTCAGAGGTGTAGCCCTTTCAACTTGATAATTATCCAAATGTGGCCTCAGCTCATTAATATTTCTCAAACATCTTCCACAGCATGATGAGCTTCTAAGCAGCCACCAGGGTTAATGTCTCAGAGGTGTAGCCCTTTCAACTTGATAATTATCCAAATGTGGCCTCAGCTCATTAATATTTCTCAAACACTCATGGCTTGTGGCACACCTAGAGGCAGAATCTTACATATGGGCTTATGTGGTGTCAAAGACCTGTCTGCATCTTTGAGGCACACTGGCACTTGTGGGTGTCTTAATGTTATAAAGAGGTTCCCTGCAGTTCATGGTTTAAGCCTTCTGTGTAAAGTGGTGCTAAAGAGCACTGCTTCTGTACTAGCTGAACTACATGGCTTAAAGTATAATGGTATCTGACATATTTCACTCTTTCCAGTCCCGTATTCAGCAATAATCAAAATGTTGTAGTCTTTGTCACATTTTGCCATGCTCCATGTTGCATGGCACTTCTCAGAAAAGAAAAGGGTATTATTGTGAGAAGCCAGCCATGATTCTCTGGTTTGAGATCTTAAGTATGGCCAAGCAAGTTGCCCCAGTGGTGCTCACATGAGAACAAAATCTTTTTATACTTCCTAAATAGAGACAACAACCATTTGGTTGAGAACTTCTATGAGGTGCCAGAGTATAAGATGGGTGGATGAGACTGTTGCATCAGTGCAGTTACTAATCAGCAAGCATTCCCCAAACTGGTGAACAGTATCGGCACCACTACAATGATATGGGGAGGTGCCATGCAGACCTTCTTAGACGATAGCAGATTAGAGCAAGAGCACTTAAGATGTATTGTAAGTATGCTGCACCATTTTTTATATACTCTTACCAATGTAGACTGTATAGTAATTATATCTCTGTCTTACTTCCACAACCAAGGAAGCTATTACAGACAATACCTTCTAGTACTGAAGGAGATTGTCCCACCTTCTCAGCACAGGAGTTGAGTATTCCTGTTTGTTACCACATACTTAGAGGTAAAGTTATCACTTCCTTAGTATAACCTTTAAAATGTGTTACCCTGCATAGCAAAATAGACATATTAGACAGGTTAACTATGGGGTATGTTGACAAATTTTTATCAATGCTGATGTCCTGCCATCTCTTGAATTCAGTTATGCCACTATAGTTCTATGTTAATATGGGTCATTTTCACTACTGGGTTTATGGCTTTAGTAGTATGTGCAAAGTATCTTGTATAGTGCATGAGGCAAGACATTTAGAGGATATTCCCATGAAACTACATGAGTGTAGTTCATCCTAATTATAGTTTATGAAGACAGGACACATATAGGCAGTGCATTGCATACCATTTTCATGTCACCTGTTGGATATACATAGGTAGCACATATCTGCATATATCACAGTACTGGAAGTACTCACCTGTGAATTTCAGTGTTGTACTTTCATAATAATATTGTTGTTGTCCTTGTACTACCATGTTATCATGATTATGCTTCAGTACTATTGTATTTCATTTTACATCTGTATTTGTCTCCCTTTCCCTGTTTGTCACTACCCTTTCTTTTTAATATATTCATTTGTTCATGTTGTTCCTGTTCATTTATTTTGCATTTCTATATTCATTTGTTTGTGTTGTTCCTGTTCATTTATTTTGCATTTCTATACAGCGACTACTACACCAGTGCCTGTGGCTCCGCTATGGGCTACTATCGTCTACAGGCAAACACCTCCAGGGACACCAGCAGCTGTGTCTGCTGCATCCACCTCCACAGCATCATCCTCAGGGCCTGTTGATAACCCTTCCTGCCCTGTGCCTCGTGGAGTTTTACTGGCCAGGGGTGCAGCAGTGGAAAAACAGTACTTCCAGTCAGTGGGCCCCACAGTCCACATTGGCCACCAATGTTGTTGGTCCCACTGCTGGTACTGTCAGATGAATAGTATTTTACTGACAGTCATCTTACTGAGGTAATGTGAGAGCTGGTAGACTGGTGCATTGACACCACAGCTGCCACCTGAAAAGACTCCTTTTGTGGCTTGCAGAGTTGCATCTCTGCCTGTCAGTAGCAGCTTCATCTGATACAGGACCCTTTGTAGAGGGAGCACAAGGTGGAATTAACTCCCACTGGGTCTGTTATGAGCAGGGTGATGCTAGGGCCCATACCTCCCCTTACCCCCATCAGGGTGTTTACCTCTTTTTGTGTTATTTTCCTCCCTTATTTGTTGTTCAAATCTCCCCATCACCATTGTCTTCCTTCTGTTTGTCTGATATCTCTAAATCCACTATCCGCCCCTTCCCTGAATTTTCAGCACGTCCCCTGCTAATCTTTACTGTGTTCTATCTTTGTGCTTTTGCCCCTTGCTCCCTACCCTAACTCTCTTACCATTCCTTCAACTACTGGGTACCTGCCCCACAAAACATATCCCCTTTCCTTTTCTTCCACCACCCTATTCATTCCTTAACTCATTCCCTCATGTGCTTCTCTTTTCTTACGTTTCCCTTTTTGCATCTACCATTTAGTCCCATTTCTGCCTATATGTGCACTTGAACTCACTGAGCCACCTCAGTGCACTTACATGTGCCATGTTTACACAATTTCCTCACCACTACTGGGGAATACATTCGCTCACTATGGGCTTGCCCTGGCTGTGAGCATGTTACTTAATTTAATTCTGTTTTCATATGGCATTTTTACTTTGCTAATAATCAATGAGCTCAGTACTGCATAGCACCAGAAAGGTAGGCAATAGCTGACTCAAAGCAATTACAATGAGCACTTGTTTTGAATCTAAGGGAAAGTCTCAGCTCTCAGATTAGCAAATGACAGTTTCACAGGAACCTGAGGCATCTAAGTCACCTGAAGAAATTTAATTTATCCTAATATTATTATCTGTAGGTGATATGTCTGACCAAAATTTTCATCCCGAAGTACACTGCATATCTTCCCTTCTTTTAAACAGACATAGTTTCATTTCAGTCACAATACTGGTTCTACTTTAATTGCTTTTCCCTAGTAATTCTGAAGGTTTTATTTTAATTTCTTGTATCGGCAGATTAAAAGAAAAAGACTTTGACAGTTTCTATTTCAGTGTTCCTCCCACTACTAATTGATAAACTTACAACAAAACACAGCGTGCAGCAGGGTAGTTCTGTAATTTACAAAAGAAAGATGAATGTCCTTTTGATCTGAAGCATCACATTTTTAGCATATTTTTATTGTCTGGATCTTCACTTGTTTGAGGATATACTGGACTTGAAATGATGCAAAGAAACTCAGTGACCCTTGAAAAAAGTTTAAAATCTTGACTACAAAATGTGGTCCATTGATTGACCTTACTTTTTAGGTGTTCCATGTCTTCCAAATACTGAAATATATGCATTTTTTCACAGAAGTTGTTGTAATATATTCAGCAGGATATCTCCTGGATACTTTGATAACAGCACATAACAGAAATTTTATGTTATTATGTTGAGATGAGTTAGCTCCTACTTTTAAACAATTTAATGTTGGAATTTCTTGAGGTATCAGTTCTTTCTGTTTCTGGTTTCTTTACTTTCAAGGCCTTGAAAATTCTACACCATGTGTTCTGCTTGTGTTGTCATGTTAGAACAGTGCATGATTTCTTTTTCAGTATCCTTATACTTAACTTTTCCTTGATGAGAGTAGTGGATTTTTACAAACGTTTAGTCTCTCAACAGTGATGGAATTATGGCTTTCTCACATTTAAAGAGGAAACTTTGAATAAGTGACAGTTCCTCTCAGATGGTATACTATGGATGCATTAATGGATGTAAATTGCATTATCTTACCACACCAATATATTTTTTTCATAGCAATTACAATTTTGTATATTCTTTGGAATGTCTTCAGTTTTTATAATTTCTTTCAGGAAATAATGGCATTTGTGTTACAATCTCCAGGAGATTTTCCTTACACTAATCCATACATATTGTACTTAGTAGGCCAGCAATATACATCAGTCGTTCTGGTTGTACTATATATGAACATTATATTCCTAAAATGTCAGATATTTTCTTTACATTCCTATGAAAACTTTATGAGAATGAAGATACTTTGTAAAGGCTTACACTGTATCTGTACTGTACTGTGTCTGCTGTAAACACAGTCATAGAATTTCTAACAACCAGACTAACATATCTAGTCTTCATCTGTCAAAGCTATTGATGCATAAGCAATAAGTCTGCTCTTTCCTAACAGTACTGCTCCTACCTGTTTTGTTTTGCATTCATGTGAAGCATTGGAATTAATGATACATTCAAATATTTAAGTGCAGGTGCAAAAGTATCTCGCCTCTCTAGTAAATCACAGTCCTTGGTTTTCTCCTCCATTCAATCCAAGACTGTACCCTACTCCTGCACAATGACTCTTCTTAGTGGTACAGTATAGCAATAACCCACGCCTGGGTGTGGGTAATGCTAAATTTACCCACGGTTGGCATGGTTTGGTCCCGAGGGTGAAGCCCGAGGGACCAAACAAAGCCAACCGTGGGTAAATTTAGCATTACCCACACCCAGAAGTGGGTTATTGCTATTATCTATGACATTATTTAAGAAAAGAAACTATTACTTTTCTTAAATAATGGCATAGTATAATGCCTGTTTACTGCCCTTCCGCAGATGCCTGGCATCGCGGCAGTTCTGATGTACTGGCGCCTGCGCAGTACATCAGAGTTGAGCAAAAGCACGGAGAAAGCAAGATCTCCGTTGCTTTTTTTTTAGTGTTTCACTATGTTAAATGACTTTAACATAGCGAGACAGTTTTAAAATAAGCAACGGACATCTCCGTTGCTTATTTTAAAACTGTCTCGCTATGTTAAACTCATTTAACATAGCTTAAACTAAAAAAGCAACGGAGATCTTGCTTTCTCCGTTGCTTTAAAACACTGCCCCGCTATGTTAAATGGGTTTAACATAGCGAGACAGCTTTAAAATAAGCAACAGAGATCTCCGTTGCTTATTTTAAAGCTGTCTCGCTGTGTTAAACCCATTTAACATAGCGAGACAGTGTTTTAAAAAAACGAGTTATACTAATGGAAAAAAGTCCGGGCGACCGGACCTTTTTCCATTAGTATAACTCGATTTACAACGGGCATGCTGGCCAATCAGCGTGCACATTTTGGGGGGATCATGGTATAATAATACATAACAAACATGACACCAGGGGTATGACCCTTGGTATTGTACTATTCTCAAGAATCACATTAATGAAGGTCTTCTGTTGGAATTTGTATATCTACATCTGACTGTATCTCACCTGCAATAGGAATCAACAATAACAGTGTGACATTTTTGTTTATGCAGTTTCAAAACATGTAGTCTTTATTTGCCCATTATATTTACTGTGATGAGAACTCCACCAGGCACAAATAAATCGAAGCTCCAAGGTAAAATTGCTTTTAATAAGCACTTTGAACCACTCCACAACAAAGACTGGATCAAATAAAGACAAGCAAAACAAAATAACGTATCCACATACATGTTTTCGTCGCCAACTTCATCAGTTATACATCCATTTTAAAACTGAAATGCTTTTATATGCTGTTTGAATTTAGTCATAGGTCTGTTGTCCAATCCTTTAACACATTCAATTAAGGTTCATTTAATTGAATGATTAATTCATAAAAACTATGTAAAAACTAAATAAATAAGTCCAATTCTCTAAAACATATAATCTCAACTTATACCCTTTTTATTATAATTTGTCTAAGAATTTAAAACCTTTAATACATTTAAATACATTTAAATAAAACTTTTAAAATGTTTCTGTGTTGTGCTTGATTTGGGCTTTTGGATCTGAAATAACAACAAAGCACCATCTTGTGGCCATTGAATGAATTGCGAAGCCATACACTGAGACCTTGAGAATCCAAAGAAACACTTGTTTTTTTGCAATCTGTATAAAATATCATAACAATAAAACCAAAACTGAAAAAACTTCTTTGAGTTAAAGCTTGGCAGCTCTCATCTTCAAAACTGGCGCCAATGATACCATATCATTGAGCCCAAAATTTAGGTTCAGCGGGCAATTTCGCTGAAAAGGGGACAGGATTAATAACTACCTTTAGCGAACAATCAGCTTTTGTCAGGAACATATTTTCTAGAGAATGGGATAGCTTTTCAAAATTTTCAGATCTTGAATCTATCTTTGATAAAGAACTAACCCATGTATATCGTAGAGGGAAAAGTATCAAGAATTACCTTGAAGCAGGGATGAAAAACAACAAGTGTAATAACCAAGAAAAATCCAAGAAAGGATTACAAAAGTGTGGGAGATGTAATTATTGTACCTACCTGATCTGTGGGGAAAGTATGGTTTTAGAAGCAAGGAAAATGACCATACATTTAAATTCATTTGCTAACTGTGACACCAAAGGCATCATATATTTAGCTGTTTGCAAAAATGTCCCTCTTTCTACGTTGGAAAGAGCGAGAGAAAGCTCAGACAGAGAATATACGAGCACTTATATGATGTCAGGGTGAAGAAAGAAAAAGTGCATTGAGTAAACATTCAATAAAATGCAACACCACAGGTTACTCATTTTTGTATTGGAAGTGGTTCCCACTAATCCAAGAGGTGGAATGTGGGAGACACTCATTGAGTATAAAGAATTGTATTGGCAGCTCTTTTGGATGCAAACCGTAATTTTGGGCTCAATGATATGGTATCATTGGCGCCAGTTTTGAAGATGAGAGCTGCCAAGCTTTAACTCAAAGAAGTTTTTTCAGTTTTGGTTTTATTGTTATGATATTTTATACAGATTGCAAAAAAACAAGTGTTTCTTTGGATTCTCAAGGTCTCAGTGTATGGCTTCGCAATTCATTCAATGGCCACAAGATGGTGCTTTGTTGTTATTTCAGATCCAAAAGCCCAAATCAAGCACAACACAGAAACATTTTAAAAGTTTTATTTAAATGTATTTAAATGTATTAAAGGTTTTAAATTCTTAGACAAATTATAATAAAAAGGGTATAAGTTGAGATTATATGTTTTTAGAGAATTGGACTTATTTATTTAGTTTTTTACATAGTTTTTATGAATTAATCATTCAATTAAATGAACCTTAATTGAATGTGTTAAAGGATTGGACAACAGACCTATGACTAAATTCAAACAGCATATAAAAGCATTTCAGTTTTAAAATGGATGTATAACTGATGAAGTTGGCGATGAAAACGTGTATGTGAATACGTTATTTTGTTTTGCTTGTCTTTATTTGATCCAGTCTTTGTTGTGGAGTGGTTCAAAGTGCTTATTAAAAGCAATTTTACCTTGGAGCTTCGATTTATTTGTGCCTGGTGGAGTTCTCATCACACTTTTCCTGGTTATAAACTTTTTTGGCTCATTTTACCTTTTATCATTATATTTACTGGTCTATTGGCATGCTGAGGCTTGGTATTATTCCAGAAAAACATACCATCAGTTATGCCAAAAACTCCTTCTACGCCTTCTAGTGTATCAACTATAGCTATGTAAAAGACTTCTGGATCAAAATAAATGCCAAATGGTACTCTCAGAAGCACTGTATCTCAACAGTGGTGTCTTAAAGGTGCATGGGTCACAACTTGCTTCATCTAGTTTGATTTCCTAAAATTCTTAATTAACATCCAGCACTGAAAAGTGCATTTAAGAAACATCTTAAAACACAATGGTTATTCCTTTGCTGTTACCCTGACTAATATTCTGCTTTCTCTATTGCCTTATCTCTTTACTGCCCCCCTTCGCCAATTAATACTGCTTACCCCTTGGAAAGTAATAACTGTCTTAAATTATTGTTACAATTAGGTGATGAATGAAATTGTGAATGTACTATAAACTACCTCACATATCTTTATGTAAGAGTGTCTTATCCTTTTAGGTATTGTGGTTCATAAATAGTATTATCTCTTTAGCTAATGCTCTCTGATTATTTTAACATAATTTCTTTTATATGTGTGTATGAAAATCTTTTTTATGTTGTGTTGCACAAATAGTATAAATTCTTTTTTTTTTATTTAGCGAATGCTCTCTGATTATCTTTAACATAATTTTCTTATATATTTGTGCATGTTAATCTTTTTGTATGTTACTGTTGGAGCTTTCCTCCCCGGGCCTCTGCTGAAAATGGAAATATATCCAGTTGGACTAGCCCAGTTAACAAATGTAAAATAAATAAATAAAATAAATAAATTATGTTATATATTGTGACAGTCACTTCTACTGTATGTAAAAAGTCAGTTATCCCATGGAATCAATTTTAAGCTCTTGTGGATACTTAGAATCAAGCTATGTCTTGTTTCATAAAGGCCAGAGTACTGTTAGCTCATTATGTGATTCAACTGGGGTGGCTTAATTTTTGAGTTAGTTCAATACTTCTTCCTGGTGAGTATAGTTGCCTCTAAGCAGCTATTAATATTCTTGTATAGGGTTTCTGTGAACAGTTCTGCATAGTCAGCAGTGTTCTCAGGGTTTATGGGGGCTTGAAGTTCTGCCAGGTTATGACTTAATGGCAGGAAGTTAGCCTTAGAATAGTTCCTGAATATTCCAGGGTTAGCTGGGGGTCCGTGTTTTATTTTTACTTCAAAGGAGACCATTCTGTGGTCTGACCTTACCAGGGAAGATATTACACTAGGGGTTGTTACAGTACTGTCCCATATTAGTGAGAACCAGATCCAGAATGGTTGAATCCCTGGTTGGTGTATTGACAATCTGGTCCAGGGAGTTTGTGTTTACAAAATCCATGAATCTCTGTATCAGTATGTTTGGCATCGTATAGGATTCCCAGTTAATAGTGGGGTAATTAAAGTCACTCATGAATATGGTGTTGGGTTGTATGGTGTCGGTGAGTATTTTCAATACGTTTAAATACATGGTATGGGTTTCCTGGATCATAGAGGCAGACGTACAGCTTGCAAGGAAGTGATATTTTTTTCTTTTTGCTTATGGTGATTTGAACATGGAGTAGCTCAAGTGCATTGTTCTGTTTGACCAGCCTTGAGATATATTTATTTCTGATGTAAATCAAGATACCGCCACCTTTAGTCCCTATCTGTGTACTAGCTGGTATAAATGTGTGGAAAGCATTATAACCTTGCACTGTTGGTGTGCTCTCCACAACTTGAAACCATGTCTGAGTGATCGCACAGATGTCAGCATTCTCTAGGGTGAAGAGAGCTTCTAGGGAGTGGATTTTTTTTAGACTGCTAGTGCTGAGCAGTAATACCTTTAGATTTTCTGGATTTGATTTGCTATGTTAGAAGTACTTTCAGTTTAGCATTGTCTAAAAAAGGCACTATGGGAGAAGACAATGTTTTAGCTAATATTTGAAAGCCTGGAGGGGAGAGATGCAGACCATCCCTGGAAAAGCTGCATGGTCTGCTGACCATCTTCTTCCATGCTGACAAATATTGCACCCCCTTAGAATGATACCAGAAACTAAGCCAATTATTAAAGCCATTCATCTTTTGTTTGTATTGTAACATCATCCTTGAAAAAGGTAAAATGCTGCTCAGTGCAAGACTCATACCATCCTGGAACACATATTCTGCAAGCTCCATGATTTCTCTTCATATAGTCTAGGGAGATACACCTCAGGTCATTTACACCCACATGGACTATGACTGAGTGACACTGGTACTTCTGGTGAAATAACCTGAGTGTATGCGTAATGTGGCAGATCCTAGCCCCTGATAAGCAAGCGACCATGACTTTTCCTTACTCAACCTGGTGAAAGGGAAGTGGAGTTTCCAATGACCAGAATGTTGGCTTGCCTTATGGGCTTAGAAGTAGAGGATTCATGAGATGTGGCTGTATGTCTTTCTACACTATGCCCAGAATCTAACTCTTAAAAGTACCAGTCTGCTTTTCTTTTCCTCAGTAAGAGTTAAATACATTGATTACTTCCTTGTCTATGGCATGAAGAAACACGGTATATTTGACCCTCTCTGGTTTACCACTTAGGCCAGTTACAGTAAAATGCAGCTCAAATCCTTGTATCCTGAACCTCAGGTCTACCGCTAGTTTTCCTGTAATTTGAAACCAGCTGGAGTTTAATTTTTTTGCATTGCAAGCCAGAAATTAAACAGTCTTCCAAAAAATTGAAGTGTTTCTGTGCAAAAGTATGATACAAAATTATTCAGTATTTTGATGGTATTTAGACTGAAGCAATTGTGAAAGGTGTGCTGTGTGAGAAAAATATCAAGCTTCTTAACAATAAAAACAAAAGGACAGTCAGTCTGGAGGTGTAGCATGAAGAGAAAATAAAAGTATGTCTGTGTAGGGAAAAATAAACAAATAAGCCTGTTGTCATTCCTCTTCTTCTATTCCTCTATTTCCAGTGCCTATTCTAACAATAAATTCAGAAAACAAACTTGGTTTTCCAGACTCTGGTTCTTCTGTTGCAGACAGAGACATAAATTAGATTATATACCAAAGAATGTTTAAGGCAATAAAACTGAAGAGTTTTGATACAAACATATTTTGCGCTCAAATGTTTACTGTCAAAAGCCAAGAGCTACCCAGTCAAAGACTTACATCCCAAATAATTCTATCTTTGTAATGACACACCATAAGGAGGAAAAGATATAATGTGACAGACAGAGGCTGAAGCAGTTTATAGGTTTCTTTGGTAATAGCAGAAGTACTGGAACAGTGATAGAAGTAAATAAGCTGTCATGGCATCTGTAGGTCTGATAGTCATCCTACAGCCATTTCATTAGCACAATCAATAGAAATCAGGGCTGTGGTCATGCAAGACAACACACAGCTGCCAGTGGTGCTGTATAACATTTTTAAATGGAAAGCTTATGTATGCACAATAATTCAAGGGATTGTTGACATCATCCCACCACTGATGTGCAGTCCACTTTGAAACCTAGAAGGTACACTAACATCAAGCAAAATACACTGTTGAGCAGGAGCAAGAGAAATAATATAATGGGTAAAGATTGCCAGCCTAGCAGCATGAATATTGTATATTGCACAACTGGCCTGATACGGAGTTGAGGAACTTCTTTTCTTTTTGGTGACAACAGCAAGCCATACCAGCTTGATTACTTCAAAACATCAGTATGATTTTGCTCCTGTATCATCCTATGATGCAGTTTTAGAACTGCACCCAGCTGTACCATCTGCCAAAGGATGTGGCCCAAATGAGACAGACAGCTCCAGAACTTGGTAGTGGGGAAATGTTCTATGGCTGCATTTCCAGATGTATTTTTAAAATCTAAGATTGTAAATTCTGGCTACAGATCAGTGTCTAGTTTCATGGTCATCCTCTAGATCATTGCAAAGAGAATCCTCTAGGTGCCATATGCATACCCCTCAACCTGTAGTCATTACAAATATGTATAAAGGGGGTCTATATCATATGAGCAAATAGGAAAAACTGCGAACGCTCACAATCTCAAAAGTACCGGACCTCGAAATTGTTATTGTGGGAGGCTACACCCCCCAAACCTCCCGCTAAATATATATTCCAACTCCGAGATCACACTACAATGAGGAAAGGGCAAATATTCCATTCTTCACTGTACCGCTATCTCAGAAAATGAACTTCGAGGTCTGGTACTTTCGAGATTATGAGCATTTGTGGTTTTTCCTATTCGCTAATATGATACTGACCCATATAAAGGCCCTTGAAAAGTAGGTACATCCATCCAAGAATCTAGACATATAATTAGCATAAAATTTGAATACCAAATAACGCATAACTCTTCCTACTTCCAGCAGGAATGTGGGATACTATTGAGAAACACCTTTAAAAACAGTGTGTGACAAAAACAATGTGAAAATATGAGCCCATTGTCAAACGCACAGTGTAAAATCTAAAGACTTTAATGAACTGTACTACAAAATTCTATTGCACAAGATCATTTATTTCTACTTCTGAAAAAGGGAGAAGTAAGATGTTTCTTTAAGTTATTGTCACGAGTATGTCAGTCATGTAGCATGGTTTTCTGTGTAACAGACATCTTCAAAAATCTTATGTGATGAGGGGGATTCAGTAAATTGTGTGAAGGAGTAAATCAAGTCTGCAAATTGGGACATAGCTCCAAAAATAGGCACATCATGTGCAAGAGTAAATCAGGCCTGAAAATAGGTACATTCTTCTGAAACAGGGAAAGTTGAGAGGTCTAATTCCTGAACATAACTTCAAATATTAATGTTGTGAAGTCAGAATTTTTCTGTGTTCCTACGTGTTCATGGACTAAGTTCATCTGATGGCACACCATTTGTTTTTCAGGGAACATTTCATCCACAAGACATCAGGTTGTTGTGGCAAAATCAGTAATGCTTTTAACAATGATCCATACAAGCATTTCACCCTGAACTTGTCACTTTATCAACCACCTCTTCACAGTGGGACATCATCTGTGCTTCTGACTGAAAGGTTTAAGAGGGTATTTTAGGCAAGTCCTGCCTTCTTTCACCTTATGCTCAATCTTTACAGAACTTATCATATTCTGGTGGTATGTACTGCATTATCTCTAGACCCATATTTCAACACCTCATTTTTCAACTTTTACATGGGGAGAGGATGTCACATCAACATTAGTCAGTGTTACAACTGGCTAATGTTGATGTGACACCTAGACCGCATGTAAAACTGGGGGAGGAAGGGTTGATGATAATGACAGTGTTGAATTCAAAATAATAGCCATACCTGCATCTGCTTTTCCTATGTCTACTATTGTTTGTTATTCTATTCTGTTCTATTCAGGAATCTGGGGTTAATGATTTCTACCATGCTGACAAACTATAAACACACATAAGACAGGTCCAGGTGGGTCCACTGCCTTTATTTATATGGCAACTACTGTCAAAAGGAAATACAGCCATGTGACATTCCACAAGAACAACAGCCCTATGGGTAGTAGATAACATGATGCTACTTTGTATATTACTTCTCTCGCCTTTACTGGAGTTACTCATATGTATAATACACAGAATTATGAATATTCTATACTATTATGGTGATATCACATGAAATATTTAAAGGTTTATTTATGAAACAGGTAAGTAATATTGTCTAACAGTCAAATACTACAAATAGCTACATTATATGAATAACAGCTGTGGAAATCAGTCGTTATATCAGATAAAGTTTTGCTGTTAAAACAGGTAACAATTTAATTTCATCTTGTTTGTATCTAAATTGTTCTACCATATCTGGACATTGTATAGTAATTATTGGTAGATGAAGTCATAGGCAGTGTTTTAAACATATACTTAGGTAGTCCTGTAACATTAGGAAACTTGGATTATGTTTTGACTGGCATAAGAAAATGATTGGCATAATACTGCAAAATTTTTAGAATGATTTCTTCATTGGTATTTGTCTAAACTCCTTTTTAAGCACACACTATTTTGAGAGCACTCTCATTCTGTGATTTCAACCATGCTTCAGCATTTTTGTTTAGAATAAGCTTGTGGAATATCATTGCCTTTGACTATTCATGCATTTGATTTGTCCCTTTTTGGTTTTTAGTATATATTACCTCAATTTCTTTAAGCCCTGAATATTTAAGTGGATTTTAAATTCTGACAACTTTTCCAGCCATCAAAGTAGACAATACTTTACCTGATATGTCATAATATAATTTGGTTTCTGTTAAGCTCTTCTCAGTTCAGGAAACATTTATGTCTTGATGTGATGCATTGGAGATAGGATTTGTATGGTAAGATGTCTGATAACTGTATATCTTCTAATGTTGTCCCTTCTTGAGACAACCCTCTTGGAGTCAAGTAATATAATCTTCTTGTTTTGAAGACCCAACTCACAGATGCCATTTTGGAAAAGTGCTTTTTGATACACCTTCCTACAACACTAAGTTTACATTTTTGTTTCCAAATAACCAATACTAAAATAAAATTAAGTAAATCATCTTGGAAAGGATTACCAAATTGCTGGGAGGCTGTATGAACATGTGAGACTAAAGTGCTGGTTTCCAGCTGTTTTTTTTTTATATATATCATTTTGTTTGTTTGTTGTTTATTACACTTTGTAGACTGTGGTAGACAGGGCCTAGTAATTCCCTTCACCATTTTTGTATTTGGGAAATATTTAGCTGGTAGATAGACATTTTCCTTATGCATTACTGGTTGTTTTATGTTCCTTTGTGCAACTGATTACCTCTTTGTATATTTAACTCTTAAACTAAATTGCTCAACTTTCCATTAGTAAATTATTGTATTTAATTGAAAATGTGTGCAACTGATTATTTAGGTATGTATTTATTAATTAAGAAATTGGTGCTACTGTATGTGTTCATTTATTTATTTATTTATGTATTGGCATTTTATTACCTGTATAGTCCAGTGGGCTATAACAACCCATTTTCAGTGGAGGCCCTGGGTGAAAAGCTCCAAATACAAGACATTCTTGAACAATTGTACACAATTATACAGGCAAGATATCTTCACTGTTACAATTTACATTGTGTTGCTATATGTTGTAGTACAGTAGAATCCATATCTGAAAAAGAGAAAGGCTGCTCATCTAACACTATTACCTATTTTAATATTTCATTTGGCTAATTTTCAAATATTGGAAGGGTACTAAGTTGAGTTTCCTAGGCTTGATATGGAATGCTTGTAATCTATCAGAACACAGAAGAGAGCTGTAATACTGGAAGTTATTACTAGCCTCTCCTGTAAATCTGTAAATTATTATATGTGTGTGTGTGTGTGTGTGTGTGTGTGTGTGTGTGTGTGTGTGTGTGTGTGTGTGTGAGTGTGTGTGTATACACAACAGTTTATTCAGAATTGTGGTCATTGTGGATAGCTGGCACTGCAAGTTACTGAATTCATCAGGAAGTGGCTATATATATGGGTCTACCTGAATTAACCAAAACTGCAAATGACCGACAGCAAGATAACCGACACCGGAAGATCGACAACAGAGAAGACCGACAGTTGAGAATCCTGACGCTGAGAACACCGACATGTTAAGGTAAGTGTGCAATAGTGACGGATGTTAGGGTCAGGGTGTGGGTAAGGTAAGTGTGTGATAGTGACGGACGTTAGGGTAGGGTGGGTGTGAGGTAAGTGTGTGAAAGTGACAGACTTTAGGTTTAGGGGTGGGTTAAGTGAGTTAAGGTTAGGGTGCAGGTAAGGTAAGTGTGCAATAGTGACAGACCTAAGGGTTAGGGGCGGATTAAGTGAGTTAGGGTTAGAATGCGGGTAAGGTAAGTGTGCGCTAGTGACAGACTTAAGGGTTGGGGCGAATTAAGTGAGTTAGTGTTAGGGTACGGGTAAGGTAAGTGTGCGATAGTGACTGAACTTAGGGTTAGGGTTTGGGTTAAAGTTAGTGCATATATAGTTGTGTATGTAAGGTTTAGTGTAGGTTTGTAAGGTTTTTGGTGTGCTTGTGTTGTGTGTGTGTTTTTCAGGAAAGTTATTTGTTTAGTTGATTGTCGGGATTGTGGTTTGTCGGGCATGTGAAGTTTCATGTTTTTGAACTTTTGGTTTTGTCGTGTCGGTTATTTTGTTGTCGGTGTTTTGGCGTGTCGGTGTTATCAGGTAGACCCATATATATATATATATATATATATATATATATATATATATAAATATATATATGTATACACACACACACATATATATATATATATATATATATATATATATATATGTATACACACACACACACACATATGTATATATATATATATATATATATATATATATATATATTTATATGGGTCTATTTTTAAAGCTCAAAGTTTCAAAAATTCAGATTTCTTATGGAGATTGCTGTACAGTGTGGAACAGGAAATTAACCATTTTCCTCGTTGTATGTGATCTCAGGGTTAGCATATTTAATTTCCGGAAGGTGTGGTGGTGCAGGAGGGCTTGCCTTCCCTGCAAGAACATAAAAGAAATGTTTTTATTTATTTTTTTTTTAAAGTTTCAAAACTTCAGTCTTATGGTTCCGACCATAAGAAATTCTAAGTTTTGAAACATCAAGCTTTAAAAGTAGACCCATATATATATATATATATGTGTGTGTGTGTGTGTGTGTGTGTGTGTGTGGGTGTGTGTGTGTGTGTGTGTGTGTGTGTGTGTGCGTATACAGTAAAGGAAAGAAAAGCAAGGTACCGAAGAGATGAAAAGTGGCATTTGTGCCATATGCTGAGACATCTGCATGCACCTATGATGTGAATGCACAGACAGTACCACGCAGCACTAGTAATGTGATAAATATGTCAAACATGGCAGATGGCATGTGATCATATTGTACTGGCTGATGTCATTTCTGCATTTTCAGATTATAGCAGCAATGACATCAGGGAACAGGGCATATGGAAACAGTTTTCTTATTTAACTCATTAATAGCTATGTAGTATGGAATGTCAACCTCTAGCAGCCTACATATACCGTACATTTCAGAGCATTTTCTGAAAAATGAACTTAAAAAAACAAAAAAATATACTTGTCTCCTGCCTTTCTGAACTAGTATAGTCCAGTTTTCAGGTTATTGCTGAATCCAGGGCTGTGTTACAAGTTTCTGTGTTGCCCATGCCTTACTTGGATAGAAGGAAGTTTCTCTGTTCACTGTGAGAGAGGGGAGCTTTGAGCAGCGTATCTGTCCCTGTAGGAGTGGTTTCAGCCCAGAAGTTAGTAGTTTATTGGCCATGTTGGGCTACTTTTGATTGTATCTGCTCTATTTTCTGAAAAAAAACCCGTAAAAACAAAAAAAATACTTGTTTCCCACCTTTCTGAACTAGTATAGTCCAGTTTTCAAGTTATTGCTGAATCCAGGGCTGTGTTACAAGTTTCTGTGTTGCCCATACCTTACTTGGATAGAAGGAAGTTTCTCTGTTCACCTGAGAGAGAGGGGAGCTTTGCACAGCCTATCTGTCCCTGGAGGAGTGGTTTCAGCCCAGACGTTAGTAGTTTATTGGCCATTTTGGGCTAATATTGATTGTATCTGCCCTATTTTCTGAAAAAAAAAAAATATATATATATATATATATATATATACTTATTTCCCACCTTTCTGAACTAGTATAGTCCAGTTTTCAGGATATTGCTGAATCCAGGGCTGTGTTACAAGTTTATGTGTTGCCCATGCCTTACTTGGATAGAAGGAAGTTTCTCTGTTCACCTGTGAGAGAGGGGAGCTTTGAGCAGCCTATCTGTCCCTGGAGGAGTGGTTTCAGCCCAGACATTAGTAGTTTATTGGCCATTTTGGGCTACTTTTGATTGTATTTCCTCTATTTTCTGGAAAATAAAATGAAGAAAATCAAAAAAACCCACTTGTTTCCCGCCTTTCTGAACTAGTATAGTCCAGTTTTTAGGTTATTGCTGAATCCAGGGCTGTGTTACAAGTTTCTGTGTTGCCCATACCTTACTTGGATACAAGGAAGTTTCTTTGTTCACCTGTGAGACAGGGGAGCTTTGAACAGCCTATCTGTCCCTGGAAGAGTGGTTTCAGCCCAGATGTTAGTAGTTTATTGGCCAGTTTGAGCTAATTTTGATTGTATCTGCCCTATTTTCTGAAAAAAAAAAAAAAAATATATATATATATATATATATATATATATATATATATATATACATACACTTGTTTCCCGCCTTTCTGAACTAGTATAGGTTCATAGGTTCATACTAGGCTATCTGCCCTAGGGCATTTATAAGCCTAGCCAGAGTGTGTATGACTTTCGCCACCCATTTTAAATTAATTTTGCTATGCCCTTTTTCGAGTTTAGTATACTGTGCATCTGTCTAACAGTGACACAGAAGTGATACCCGGGATAAACCTACGATCTCCCATTCACTCATCAAGATTCTTCTTGAAGAGAGTCAATGAGGGACTCTGCCTAACCTGGACTAGGATTTTATTCCAGAGTGAAGGGAGCCTCTGGGTTATGAATCTGTCCCTCCATCATGTCCTATTTATTTCAGTGCTGAGGTTCAAATCCCTCGAGCGCGTAGCTCGATGGAATTTGGATTTTCTGAGGTGCAGCATGTCCAGTAATTCCGGGTTGCTCATGGCTTTAGATGTCAGGCACAGATCGCCTCTGAGCAGGGGGTATGCCACTGAGTAGAGCTGGAGTTTCTTTAACCGGGCAGCATACGGCATCTGTTTGAGCCCCTTGATCCTCTTGGTGAGGTACTTTTGGGGTCTTTCCAGTTGCTGCAGGTGTCTGGTAAGGTACATCCCAAAAGGGAGCTATGTGTTGCACGTGTTTTGTTTTGGGGTAGCGGTTGCTTTGGTGGTCTCTGCTGCTTAGGCAAATTTTTATTTAGAGCCTCCAAGTATGTTTTTGTGTGTTTATGTGTTTGGTTTGCTGTTGTGGTAGGTCTATGTGAGACTGGAATTTTAATGAGTGTGGTTTCCTTCTCCTCCTGACTGGTTACGCCAGTACTGAGTTGAGAGAGCTTAGCCTCCAATTTGGCTATATGGTTGCATCTCTCACATGTGTTGGAATTTGTTGGGAGGAGGAGAGGGTTGTCTGTGTACATGAGGCAGTTGTAACATTGCCTCAAGATTCCCAGATTCACCAGCTGGACTGGAGAGGAGATTGACAACTGACCTTTGGACATGCTAGAATAGTATTGGGAATTTCTTTATAATTTAAAAAAATGGCCAATGGGGAGCAAGGTACTCCAGTGGGAGTTTGTGAGGGTGTAGTGCTTTTTATTTTTTAGTGCTGACTTATATAATTGCTTTAGTGAGCAAGTGCCAGGTAACTTAAATGCAAAAATGACAAACAGTAACTTTCTTTCAAGTGAAACAAGGAAATAAGTACAGTAAGCAATGCAGATATCACTAGGGATCCACAGAAGCGCTGAAAAGCCACATTTTAGGTGGAATTAGCTTTTCAGGGAAATAACAAGCATACAAACAAAACTAGATTCAGCAGGCCTGGATCTAGTCTATGCTACAGCAAACAAGGTGTACCAATTACAGTAAGAAATAGTTCAAATATGCAGGCACTATAAGCCTTTAACCAGAAATTCCCAGCTCAGAAGGGCAGAGTCCAGCCTCTTCTCCCACAAGAGTGCAGACCATGAACCTTCTTAATGTAAAATAACTGGCCTGAAGCCCAGGTGTTTAAACCAAAACTAATACACTTTTAGAATAACAGACACTGAGCCCTCAATCAGCAGTTCCCAACTTAGAAGGATGTAAGCTACCTGTCCTGCCACCACAGTGCAGCCCACAAACCTTCCTAATGTAAAACTGGTCTAAAGCCCAAGTGCTTAAACTAAAAGGCTTAGAATAAGTTACACCAAGCAGTAATAAATACAATTGAGTACTTTTAAGATGACGCAAAAGCAAAATAAAGTAGGAAAAAACACAAATACAGTAAAAGCAGATACATTTTTTTTTTTTTTTTTTTAGTGGAAAGAGAGAAAGGAGTAGCCGAAAGTAAGCTGATTGGCCTTCTCAAATGTTCTCCCTGTACTGTGTAGAATGAGGTAATGACACTAGACTGGGAGGAGGGTCCCAGATCAAATTTACACTAGGGGCGGGCAACTGCAAAGCCACCAACTATAAAAACACTATACCAGCAGGGAGGGAGGGTTGGAAACAAGCTGCAGAAATGTTTCACAGCTGAAAAGCAGCAGTGAGCCTTTAAATTAAAGTTTTAAACAGCTAAAGGAGCCTTTAGAAAAAAAAGAGTTTACTGTAACCAGTTATCAGTATAGTCCAGTTTTCAGGTTATTGCTGAATCCAGGGCTGTGTTACAAGTTTCTGTGTTGCCCATACCTTACTTGGATAGAAGGAAGTTTCTCTGTTCACCTGTGAGAGAGGGGAGCTTTGAATAGCCTATCTGTCCCTGGAGGAGTGATTTCAGCCCAGACTTTAGTAGTTTATTGGCCATTTTGGGCTACTTTTGATTGTATCTGCTCTATTTTCTGAAAAAAAAATGGAAAAAATATATATATTTGTTTCCCACCTTTCTGAACTAGTATAGTCCAGTTTTCAGGTTATTGCTGAATCCAGGGCTGTGTTACAAGTTTCTGAGTTACCCATACCTTACTTGGATAGAAGGAAGTTTCTCTGTTCACCTGTGAGAGAGGGGAGCTTTGAATAGCCTATCTGTCCCTGGAGGAGTGGTTTCAGCCCAGAAGGTAGTAGTTTATTGGCCATTTTGGTCTAATTTTGATTGTATCTGCCCTATTTTCTGGAAAAAAAAAAAAAAAATATATATATATATATATATATATATATATATATATATACACTTGTTCCCCACCTTTCTGAACTAGTATAGTCCAGTTTTCAGGTTATTGATGAATCCAGGGCTGTGTTACAAGTTTATTTGTTGCCCATGCCTTACTTTGATAGAAGGAAGTTTCTCTGTTCACCTGTGAGAGAGGGGAGCTTTGAGCAGTCTATCTGTCCCTGGAGGAGTGGTTTCAGCCCAGACGTTAGTAGTTTATTGGCCATTTTGGGCTACTTTTGATTGTATCTCCTCTATTTTCTGGAAAAAAAATGAAAAAAAAAACAAAAAAAACCCCACTTGTTTCCCGCCTTTCTGAACTAGTATAGTCCAGTTTTCAGGTTATTGCTGAATCCAGGGCTGTGTTACAAGTTTCTGTGTTGCCCATACCTTACTTGGATACAAGGAAGTTTCTTTGTTCACCTGTGAGAGAGGGGAGCTTTGAACAGCCTATCTGTCCCTGGAAGAGAGGTTTCAGACCAGATCTTAGTAGTTTATTGGCCAGTTTGGGCTAATTTTGATTGTATCTGCCCTATTTTCTGAAAAAAAAGATATATATATATATATATATATATATATATATATATATATATATATATATATATATATATATACTTGTTTCCCGCCTTTCTGAACTAGTATAGTCCAGTTTTCAGGTTATTGCTGAATCCAGGGCTGTGGTACAAGTTTCTGTGTTGCCCATACCTTACTTGGATACAAGGAAGTTTCTCTATTCACCTGTGAGAGAGGGGAGCTTTGAGCAGCCTATCTGTCCCTGGAGGAGTGATTTCAGCCCGGACTTTAGTAGTTTATTGGCCATTTTGGGCTACTTTTGATTGTATCTGCTCTATGTTTTGAAAAAATTGAAAAAAAAAACAAAAAAATATACTTGTTTCCGGCCTTTCTGAACTTGTATAGTCCACTTTCCAGGTTATTGCTGAAGCCAGGGCTGTGTTACAAGTTTCTGTGTTACCCATAGCTTAATTAGATAGAAGGAAGTTTCTCTGTTCACCTGTGAGAGAGGGGAGCTTTGGACAGCCTATCTGTCCCTAGTGGAGTAGTTTCAGCCCAGAACTTTGTAGTTTATTGGCCATTTTGGGCTAATTTTGATTGTATCTGCCCTATTTAAAAAAAAAATATATATATATATATATATATATATATATATTTATATATAGATATATAGCTAACTCTCTCTCTCTCTCTATATATATATATATATATATATATATATATAGATATATATATATATATATATATATATATATATATATATATATATATATATATATACTTGTTTCCCACCTTTCTGAACTAGTATAGTCCAGTTTTCACGTTATTGCTGAATCCAGGCTGTGTTACAAATTTCTGTATTGCCCATACCTTACTTGGCTAGAAGGAAGTTTCTCTGTTCACTTGTGAGAGAGGGGAGCTTTCAGCAGCCTATCTGTCCCTGCAGGAGTGGTTTCAGCCCAGACGTTAGTAGTTTATTGGCCATTTTGGGCTACTTTTGATTGTATCTGCTCTATTTTCTGAAAAAAAATGGAAAAAAATATATATATTTGTTTCCCACCTTTCTGAACTAGTATAGTCCAGTTTTCAGGTTATTGCTGAATCCAGGGCTGTGTTACAAGTTTCTGAGTTGCCCATACCTTACTTGGATAGAAGGAAGTTTCTCTGTTCACCTGTGAGAGAGGGGAGCTTTGAATAGCCTATCTGTCCCTGGAGGAGTGGTTTCAGCCCAGAAGGTAGTAGTTTATTGGCCATTTTGGTCTAATTTTGATTGTATCTGCCCTATTTTCTGGAAAAAAAAAAAAAAAAATATATATATATATATATATATATATATATATATATATATATACATATATATATATACTTGTTCCCCACCTTTCTGAACTAGTATAGTCCAGTTTTCAGGTTATTGATGAATCCAGGGCTGTGTTACAAGTTTATTTGTTGCCCATGCCTTACTTTGATAGAAGGAAGTTTCTCTGTTCACCTGTGAGAGAGGGGAGCTTTGAGCAGTCTATCTGTCCCTGGAGGAGTGGTTTCAGCCCAGACGTTAGTAGTTTATTGGCCATTTTGGGCTACTTTTGATTGTATCTCCTCTATTTTCTGGAAAAAAAATGAAAAAAAAAAAAACAAAAAAAAAAAACACTTGTTTCCCGCCTTTCTGAACTAGTATAGTCCAGTTTTCAGGTTATTGCTGAATCCAGGGCTGTGTTACAAGTTTCTGTGTTGCCCATACCTTACTTGGATACAAGGAAGTTTCTTTGTTCACCTGTGAGAGAGGGGAGCTTTGAACAGCCTATCTGTCCCTGGAAGAGAGGTTTCAGACCAGATCTTAGTAGTTTATTGGCCTGTTTGGGCTAATTTTGATTGTATCTGCCCTATTTTCTGAAAAAAAAGATATATATATATATATATATATATATATATACTTGTTTCCCGCCTTTCTGAACTAGTATAGTCCAGTTTTCAGGTTATTGCTGAATCCAGGGCTGTGGTACAAGTTTCTGTGTTGCCCATACCTTACTTGGATACAAGGAAGTTTCTCTGTTCACCTGTGAGAGAGGGGAGCTTTGAGCAGCCTATCTGTCCCTGGAGGAGTGATTTCAGCCCGGACTTTAGTAGTTTATTGGCCATTTTGGGCTACTTTTGATTGTATCTGCTCTATTTTCTGAAAAAAAAACAGAAAAAACAAAAAATATACTTGTTTCCCACCTTTCTGAACTAGTATAGTCCAGTTTTCAGGTTATTGCTGAATCCAGGGCTGTGTTACAAGTTTCTCAGTTGCCCATACCTTACTTGGGTAGAAGGAAGTTTCTCTGTTGACCTGTGAGAGAGGGGAGCTTTGAATAGCCTATCTGTCCCTGGAGGAGTGGTTTCAGCCCAGAAGGTAGTAGTTTATTGGCCATTTTGGGCTACTTTTAATTGTATCTGCTCTATGTTTTGAAAAAATTGAAAAAAAAAAACAAAAAAATATACTTGTTTCCGGCCTTTCTGAACTTGTATAGTCCACTTTCCAGGTTATTGCTGAAGCCAGGGCTGTGTTACAAGTTTCTGTGTTACCCATAGCTTAATTGGATAGAAGGAAGTTTCTCTGTTCACCTGTGAGAGAGGGGAGCTTTGGATAGCCTATCTGTCCCTAGTGGAGTAGTTTCAGCCCAGAACTTTGTAGTTTATTGGCCATTTTGGGCGAATTTTGATTGTATCTGCCCTATTTAAAAATATATATATATATATATATATATATATATATATATATATATATATATATATATATATATATATATATTTATATATAGATATATAGCTAGCTATATATATATATATATATATATATATATATATATATTTATATAGATAGATATATAGATAGATAGATATATATATACTTTTTTCCCACCTTTCTGAACTAGTATAGTCCAGTTTTCACGTTATTGCTGAATCCAGGGCTGTGTTACAAATTTCTGTATTGCCCATACCTTACTTGGCTAGAAGGAAGTTTCTCTGTTCACTTGTGAGAGAGGGGAGCTTTCAGCAGCCTATCTGTCCCTGGAGGAGTGGTTTCAGCCCAGACATTAGTAGTTTATTGGCCATTTTGGGCTACTTTTGATTGTATCTGCTCTATTTTCTGAAAAAAATTTGAAAAAAACAAAAAAATATATTTAATTCCCGCCTTTCTGAACTAGTATAGTCCAGTTTTCAGGTTATTGCTGAATCCAGGGCTGTGTTACAAATTTCTGTGTTGCCCATACCTTACTTGGATAGAAGGAAGTTTCTCTGTTCACCTGTGAGAGAGGGGAGCTTTGAATCGCCTATCTGTCCCTGGATGAGTGGTTTCAGCCCAGAGGTGAGTAGTTTATTGGCCATTTTTGGCTAATTTCTATCTCTGTCACTTCCCTGCTATAAAAAACGCATTTGCGCGCCAGGCAGCCCAGTTAGCTAGAGTTAAACTATTCTCGGCTCCACAAAGTCTACTCTTCAGTTTTTCCCTTGGAACTAGACAGACCTTCAACTTTAGCACTCACATCATTCATTTCACAGTCAAGCACTTGCTTAAAACCCATAACAAGCACTAATTAACTCTAGCACTAGACCCCCCCTATACTGTCCAGAATGACAAGGCTCTCTATATGTCCCCACCAGCCAATCAGAAAAACAGCTTACTCTATTTATTCAGGCATGTCCAAAGGGCAGTTTCCGGTGTACTCTCCAGTCCAACTGGTGAATCTGGGCAATTTGAGTCAATGTTACAACTGCCTCATGTACACAGACAACCCTCTCCTCCTACCACCAAACACTAATATATGTGAGAGGTGCAATTATACAGCCAAACTGGAGGCAAAGCTCTCTCAACCCAAGACTGGAACTGACAGTCAAGAGAAGGGTAATACTTGCAACACACCACCAGTCTCACATAGACCTAATAAACCAACACTGGAAAATACACAGGAATACATGAAAACATACTTGGAGGCTCTAAATAAAAATATGCAAAAGCAACAGAGACCTCCAAAGCAGACATCCAAGCAAACTCCACACCCCATCAACAACCATGAAACACATAATTCACATAATCATTGTGCCACGCATCACAGCCCTTAAGGTAAAATAACATACCCAACACACTAGTAATAGGTGACTCTATAGTCAGGCACACTGATGTCCCACTAACTAGGCTGGACAAGGAGAAGGTTACAGTTAGCTGC
The DNA here is from genome assembly GCF_019279795.1 of Protopterus annectens. NCBI lineage: Eukaryota > Metazoa > Chordata > Ceratodontiformes > Protopteridae > Protopterus > Protopterus annectens. The sequence goes on from NC_056743.1 coordinate 297,203,300, forward strand.
CTGTCGGGAGCCAGGGTCTGCCACATAACACAAGCACTCAGGTCACTCCAGAACAAGTACAAATATGACTCTGTCATTGTCCATGTTGGTGTGAATGACCTGAGATGTACCTCCCTGGACTACATGAAAAGAGACATGAAAGAGATCAATTTCAACAATTGGCTAAGTTTCTGGTGTCATTCAAAGGGGATCTAGTATTTGTCCGCCTGGGATGACATGCTCGATAAGCCACGTTGCTTCGCAAGAGATGGCTTGCACATATCACCCTTAGGCTTTTGAATACTGGCCAAGGCTCTTGCCACCCCCATAGTGCCCTTTTTAGGCAAGGCTCAAAAGACAAAATCACCACCATAATTAGCACAAGTAACCAAAAACTGAGGGTAATGCTACTCAATGCCAGAAGTCTAAACCGCAAAATGCACACACTTGAGGCACTCCTCAGTATGGAGAACATCAACATCTGTGAAGTAACAGAAACCTGGTTTAAGGCTCCTGAGAGCGCCCCAGCACTACTAGGCTATAACTCATACCATACCTTCCGGCCACAGAACCAGGACTGAAACACAAAAGGCAGAGTTGTGTCCATATTCATGAAGGATACCCACACCTCCAGGTTAGTGACACAGCACAATGCATCAGAGATCATCCATGTGCAACTAACAATGGTCAAAACTGAAATCCAAATTGTAGCTTGCTACAGATCAGCCACCATGACCTAGGACCCCCATTCCGCATTTCTGGAGACATTGAGAAATATGAAGGTCCTACCAAACACCCTAATACTGGGTGATTTCAATTACCCAAACATAAACTGGGAGAACTACTCAAGTACTAACTACCTTGCCCAATGCTTCCTAGAATTTATAAACTCAAATGCCCTAGATCAACTAGTCAACACCCCCACCAGAGGGAACAACATATTGGACCTGGTCATCACCAACATGGGCAACTGGTGTTCCACACCGGAGGTCAACCCCTCGCTGGTTAGATCTGATCATAGACTAATCACTCTGGATATCCACATTCCGCCCCCAACCCCAATCAAGGAAACCACCATGAAAAAGTTTTCAAAAGCAAACTTTACTTTACTTAAGACCGAGGCGGAAAGGTTCACTGCCCCCATGCTAAAAGACAATGCTGTCCAAGCTGCTGAAACCTTTACAAAGGCACTCTATGAGCATCTGCAGGAATGCATGGATCGTGCTATCCCAAATAAAACCAAGAATCAGTCCTCCAAGAAAAGGAAACTAGTCTGGTGGACCCTGCCATAAACAAGCTATACAACAGAAGGAGGAAACTAGTACAGAAAAGAGTAAAAATCCCAAGAAGGAAAGACATCCCTGATCAGAATCAGCAAGAAACTATAATCCCTCATTAAATCATCCAAGGCTAGTTTTGAAAGAAAAATTGCAAACAGCTCCAAAGATAACCAGAAAGCATTCTTTAGCTATGTTAAGAACCTAAGTTAAAACTCTCAGATCTGCTCTGAGTTAGTGCAGAATGGCACAAAATACACTGAACTGACTGATATTGCCAACGTTCTGGCAGACAGGTTTAGTGAAAACTTCACCCCTCTCTCACCCCCTAAAGGTCCAATAACCATACCAGAAGAATGTAGGCCCCCATCAGTCACCGACACACAGGTTAAAACAGCCCTATCCAAAGCCAAAAACACAGCTTCAATGGGACCAGATGGTGTCCCAGGCTGTGTCTTACAAGAGCTCCAAAATGAACTAACCCCTTACCTAAGCACACTGTTCAAACTCAGCCTCTCTACAGGCTACATACCCACAGAATGGTGCACAGCAACAGTTGTTCTGTTCCACAAAGGTGGAGCCACAACAGACCCAGTGAACTATCGCCCTATAAGCCTGACTAGCCTGGTCTGCAAGGCTGTGGAGCGCATCATCATGGAACTCATTAACAGAGACATTGGGAACCTCCAAACCTTGGACCCTACCCAGTTTGGCTTTGTTAAGGGCAGATCATGCTTCCTAAACCTGGTGGACTTCTTTGAGACAGTTACCAAGGAATTAGACAAAGGAAAGGAGGTCCACACAGCCTACCTAGACCTCGCAAAGGCATTCGACACCATTCCCCATTCAAGTATTATAGACAAGCTCACCAGCTTGAACATAAGCCCATCCATCATGAGATGGGTTACCTACTGGCTCATGGATAGAACCCACATGGTGGGAGTTGCAGGCTCTATGTCCGACTCTAAACTGGTTCCAAGTGGCATCCCCCAGGACTCAGTCCTAGGACCCCTTTTGTTTGGTATATACTTCTCAGAGGTACAGGCAAGCACAGGAGGACTATGGATGACTAAGTTCACAGACAACTGCAAACTAGGGGCCATAACTGATTCCCTGGCTGATACAGACACCCTCCACATGGGTCTCACTGAGATTGATACCTGGTTTCAAAATCATGGCCTCAAACTAAATGCCAAAAAGTGCATAATCATCCCCTTTAGAAAAAACAAAGTACCCATGATCTACCACATAGGTGGTAGTCCCCTAAATACAGAAAATGTAATAAGGGATCTGGGGACCCAAGTAGAGAGTAATCTCTCCTTTGATAATCATTTTGCCAAGGTGGTTAGAAAATCTTTTTATGTGGCTCACCTTATCGCAAAAGGGTTTGCATCTAGAACAAAAGAGATTATTGTGCCTCTCTACTCAACACTAATTAGACCCATCATAGAATACAACGCCCCATTTGGGATGTACCTTACAAGACACCTGCAGTAGCTGGAAAGACCACAAAAGTACCTCACCAAGAGGATTACTGGCCTCAAACAGATACCCTATGCAGCCTGACTCAAGAAACTCCAGCTGTACTCAGTTGCATACCGCTTACTCAGAGGTGATCTCTGCCTGACATACAAGGCCATGTCCAACCCAGAAATGATGGACATGCTCCACCTAAAAAAAAAAAACAAATCCCGGAGAGTCACATGGTCTAGAGATATATACCTCACCACAACAATACATAGGACATGCTGGAGGGATAGATTGCTGTCCAAGAGACTCCCCATGCTTTGGAACAGGATTCCAGTATATATCAGGCAGAGCCCCTCACTAACACTCTTCAAGAGAAACCTTGATGGGTGGATGGGAAACAGAAAATTTACCCCGGGGATCACTGCAGTGGCTCTGCTGGACAATGCCGCAGGGAACTAATGGCTCTGCTGGACAGGGGCACAGGTAACTAATCTAAGGGGGTGGTGAAAGCCAACACATTCTGGCTAGGCTTATAAATGCCCTTGGGTAGATAGCCTAGTACTTACCTATGAGCATATGAACTAAAAAGCATAAGATATATAAAATATTTTGAACAATAAAATGTATTAAAACTGTGCAAATAGCAATGTTACCAGTAAGAATTATTCCTTACAGTTATAATAGTGGATTCATAGTCTTTTCCATAAGTGCTGAAATACAGTATAATGCACACAGCCCCCATATTATATTTTTTTCCTAAACTTTCGCAAATCTTCATAGATTATTAAAATATATTTTGTTAACCAGACAAAAGCTTTCACATGACAATAAGAAATTCCTCTGTAAGTGCACGTTTATTGAGATAGTTACAGAATTATAAAACATATGTTTAATTGTATAGTTAACAATACAAATAACTTAGTTGTATAGTACCTCTCACAGTAGTGGAAGAAATGTGAGTTGATGCAGGATCTGAACTTCATTTATTTCATTTCTATTGCTTTTTAGTTTTTGTATTTTACTTGGAATGGGAGCCTTAAGTTGTAGTGTAACTCATAGTAGAGAGGGAATTGTGAATTGCTGCAGGATCTTATCCTCGCTGATTACATTTCTCTTGCATTTTTCTGCTTACATTTTACTTAGTTGGTGACCTTTGTCTTAAAATATAATTCACAGTAATGAGAGAATTGTGAATTGCTGCATGATCTGAGCTTGGTTTATTACATTTTCTGCATTTTTTTTTTCTGTTTGCCTTTTACTTGGTCAGAGGACCTCAGTCTAGTCTTGTAATATCACTCACAATAGTGAGAGCATTGTGAATTGCTATATGATATGAACCTCATTTTATTACATTTCTACTGCATTTTTCTCTGTTTGCATTTTTCATAGTCTGGGAATCTTAGTCTTGTAGTACCACTCACAATAGTGAGAGAATTGTGAATTGCAGCAGGATCTGAGACTATATATATATATATATATATATATATATATATATATGCTTAAAGAGCATTTTTACTGCATATTGATTCAATTCCTCCCTAAGTCATCTCCTCTAACCTAGGCTGATATGAAGCACTGGTTTGCAGTGCCCTGTATAGAAGCAGGTACCCAGAGTTCTAATTTTTGTGTAAAATGCCCTCTGCTATTTTCTCAAGTATCTAGATGAGTGTAGAATAGCTAGTTTGCCCATTGAAAAGCATTACCCCCAGGGTATTGTTCTAGATCAGTCCTAGACCTCTCCTCCCAGCCTAACAACTCCAACCCCTAATTGCACCACCCCTCATAGATCGCAAAAAAGAGGATCCACTTTCCTACTGTCTCTGCAGCCAGCTTGGTGGAAATGGGCATCTTGAGACAATGTCGCAATTGCCTCATGTTTACTGACAACCACATTCTTCCTAAGCAGACTGACATAGTATGTGAGAGATGTAATTATACTATGTCTTTGGAGGCAAAGGTCTTACCTATAAACACTGATATCTCCAAACAGGAAATAAATTCTTCTCACCACTACTAAAGACACCAAGGGTAGACAAAAGAACAAAGAAAAAAGACCTTAGGTGTCGTCCACAGCTTCAGGCTTTAGACTGTTAAAACACAATTTATTAATCACTTAAAAAGTGAAGCTGACAAGATGTAAACTTCACTAGAATATGGTGAACTGAAAATAGTTAAATATCCAAGCAGTTGTCATCCCCAGCTTCAAACTTCAGGCTGTTAAAACTCAATTTATTGGAAGCTTAAAAAGTGATGCTGACAAAATGCAAACTTCACTGAAGTACTGATATAATTAGCCTAGTAATTAACATCCACAACTTCAGGCTTAAAGTTATTAAAGCACAGTTAATAGACGCTTGGTAAGCAAGGTTGACAAAAACATATATTTCACTGGAGTGTAAAAAGCTGATGAAATTGTCCAAGCGATACAGCTTCAAACTTCAGGCTGTTAAAACTCAATTTATTGAAAGCTTAAAAAGTGAAGCTGACAAAATGCAAACTTCACAGAAGTACTGAAATAATTAGCCTAGTAATTAACATCCACAACTTCAGGCTTTAAGTTGTTAAAGCACAGTTAATAGATGCTTTGTAAGCAAAGCTGACAAAAACATATACTTCACTGGAGTGTAAAAAGCTGATGAAATTGTCCAAATGATAAGCGCTTTCGGCAGATGCCTTCTTCAGATCATATAAAAGTGTGGTTAGCTCTTCCTGTTTATAAAGGAAACACAATCAAGAGCTGGTAGCTAATTGTCTTTGGTGTTCTTAAAGGCACAGGACAAAAATAAATGTTCAAAGTGGAGATCTGTCTCCTATAATGTAGTTCAATGTTAGAAATGCTAGAATCATATATTAATGTTTGGTAGGTTTCTTCTAGATTTTAGAACAGGTCTGAGAGGTACTATTGTATTGAGACCTGGGGGTCGATTGGCTCTAAAATTATTGATCCAAAAGATCTCTCTCAATTCTGTCCTGTTATGGACATCTCCTTCCCTGATGTTTTGGGTGACCACTTCCACAGCTTTAAACAAGAAATTGTGCGTAGGATGGTCCAATACGTGTGCTGCTAAGGCATTATGTGGAACTTTCTGATCAATGTCTCTGACATGTCGTAGAATGCGATCCTTTAGTCGTTGGTCAGTTTTACCAAGGTAAAAAGCTTGGCACTTGCGACAAGTAGCCAAATAGATTATGTGGCTAGTAGTACAATCAGCATAAACATTGAAATGAAAGTTACGTCCAGATACTGGATGAAGAAAAGTATTACTAGTATCTAAGTAAGGACAAACATTGCATCTGCAGCATTTAAAAGTGCCTTTGTGGTCTGATAGTGGACCACTACGTTTAAAGCCATCTTTATGGCATAGTAATCTCTTGATATTCTTTTTATTCTTGCAAAGAAACCTGGGTCTCTCTCCAACGATGTTCTTTATTTTGTCATCCGCTGTCAGAATCGGCCAAATTTCCTGATCACTTCGCAGACCTGTCAATTGTCTGAACTGTAAGTAAGCATGCATCTAAGTTGTTGAGGTGTTGTATCATTAGACTGTCTTCGTGATGCTTGTTCAGACCTCTCTGAGTAATAAGGTTGACCTCTTTGCTTTCTATAGGCTTGCACCTGTGAAACTGGTGGAAAATTGTTTTCCTGGTAGGCCCTATCCTTCAAATATCTACGTAGATTGGATTGCTCTTCCAAGAATTCCTCCTCATCAGTACATAGTCTTGAGACTCTTAAAATTTGTTTGTCAAAGATATTATCAAAAATATGTCTTGGATGCATGCTCTGCCTGTGTAAGAAATGATTTTGCCAGGTCTCTTTCCTATGCACCCCAGTGGAGAGACCTTGAATTGGATCTAAACGTATCTTGACATCCAAGAAATCTATGACTGAGGATGAGTGTTTCATTTTGAACTCAAGGAAGTCAATGCTGTTGTTAATAAAGCTGACAAAAAGATCCAATTGGTCAATACTTCCTTTCCATAAACAAAAAACAGCATCCACAAATCACCCATAATAGACAAGTTCATTCTTCCAAATATTTCCATCACTGAAGATTGTTTTAAATTCCCACTCAGCCAAGATCAAGTTTGAATAACTGTTGGCACGTGGAGTTCCCATGACCACAGCCCAGGTTTGCAAATAAAAGGTATCTCCATACATAAAGATGTTATTCTCAAGGACTAATTCCAGCAGAGAACAAAGAGGTTCCGTTGTTAAATTATGTCTAATTAGAAAATCATCTAAGGCCCTCGGGCCATACTCATGGGGGATCACAGTAAAGAGACTGGTTATGTCCATAGTTACAAGTAGAAAGTTATCAAAACCATCCAGAGACTTAACAGTGGAGAACAAGTCTTTCAAGAAGCTGCCTGTATCCTTTAAGACAGTAGTAGCATAAGGCAAAGCTTTCTTGAGTTCATTTTCAACATACATGGATATGGATTCAGTGATCCATCCTCTCCCAGAGACAATGGGATATAAGAGAGGGTCCAAAAGATCTTTATGTATCTTAGGTAATCCACCAATGCTGGGAAACATAGGATGAGGTGTTTCAAAAAGTTCATATAAATCTTGACTGATCCTTCTTTCCATCAATAGATCATAGGTGCTCCCTCTGATACGTTCAATTCTCAGATTTACTTCTTTCTTACTCAATTTGCGATAAGTCATGTTGTCATCCAACATCAGTGAAACTTTATTACGATACCAGTCTGCATCCGTCACTACTATGTAGCCACCTTTATCTGCTGGTTTAATCACCAAGCTATCTGTCCTTCTCAGCTGTTGGAGAGCCTCTTTTTATTTCCTGTTTAAATTATAGAAACAATTCTTAACTTTATCTGTTGTACCTCTGACCTTATTTATCTCATCCTCACACAATTTCATAAAAAGTTCTACTTGAGGAGGATTAACTGGAGTAAATAAACTCAATTTCTTATAGGTCTGCTGTTCTTTCATAGAACCTTCTCCAAAAATACATTTCAGGGACACATTCCTGCAAAACAACCTAACATCCGTCATGAATTCATTCACATCAGAAGAACCAGCTGGAATAAAACTCAGCCCCTTGTTTAACAGGCTGATAACATCAGGATCCAGTGTGATCTTAGATAAGTTAACTACTAAGTCATTACCCCCAATATTTAGTCCACAAACTTCTTCCATTTGCATTATTGACTCTGCGTCCTCTGTGGCCTGTATGAATTCTCCCTCACAAAAACCGGCAACAGCCTGTTTACTGGTAGGTGCGTCGTCACTTCTTTAGGTCTAGTAGCACAATTGATGGTGGTGTTGGAATTACTACCATCATTGGTATTGTTAGCACCAGTGCCTCCCAGATCCCTGGTGACAATATCAGTGCTGACAGTAGGAACCTCCTCTCCTGTAGATAAAGTTGAAGAGGGAAGAGAAGTTGATGAGGTAGTAGTTGTTCGAGAAGGATGCAAAGTGTTAACAGTCTCTTTTACAGCCAGACCTTGTATGGCTTTCCTTTGTTTGGTAGTTGAAAAATGGGGACGTCCTCGACTAGTATTGTCCTCTCTATGCCATTCAAAGATGTGACTGTTAGTAAAATCCCTATGATCTCGATTCAGTTTACAGGAAGAGCTAACCACACTTTTATTTGATCTAAAGAAGGCATCTGCCGAAAGTGCTTATCGTTTGGACAATTTCATCAGCTTTTTACACTCCATTGAAGTATATGTTTTTGTCAGTTTTGCTTGCAAAGCATTTATTAACTGTGCTTTAACAACTTGAAGCCTGAAGTTGTGGATGTTAATTACTAGGCTAATTATTTCAGTACTTCAGTGAAGTTTGCATTTTGTCAGCTTCACTTTTTAAGCTTTCAATAAATTGAGTTTTAACAGCCTGAAGTTTGAAGCTGTGGATGACAACTGCTTGGATATTTAACTATTTTCAGTTCATCATATTCTAGTGAAGTGAACATCCTGTCAGCTTCACTTTTTAAGCGATTAATAAATTGTGTTTTAACAGTCTGAAGCCTGAAGCTGTGGACGACACCTAAGGTATTTTTTCTTTGATATCTCCAAACAGGTTGCCAGCAACACACACACACACTATATTTATAATGAATCATGCTTAATCTCTTAAATGCAATCTATCCAAACCTCAAAGGCCTCTCATACACTGCCCTCTGCAACCACCCAAACACATACAGCCACATCTCACAATGTGTCAACCTGTAAGCCCTAAGGGAAACTGCCACATAACCCATATTGGTCATTACAGATTCTATTGTGAGTCACAGTGATGCCCCCTCACCAGACTGAGCTAAGCGGCAGTCACTCTCAGTTGACTATCAGGTCAAAGATCTACTTGATCCCACATGCACTCAGGTACTGAACCACAAGTACTAGTATGACTCTATCATAGTCCATGTGGGTGTTAATGACTTGAAATGTACCTCCCTAGACTATACGAAGAGAGACATTATAGAACTTTCAGATTATGTGTCCCAGGCAGGTATGAACCTGGCAGTGAGCAGCATTCTACCCTCTTCAGGGATGATACCACAACATAAACAGAAGATGATTGACATTAACAATTGGCTTTGTTACTGGTGTCATTCTAAATGGGTCCAATATTTGTCACCTTGGGAGGACATGATCGGTAAACCATGATGCTTTACCATAGCTGGTCTGCACCTGTCCACACTAGGTGTTTGGAAACTGGCCAAAACATTATCCATCCCTATAGTGCCTTTTTTAGGCAATTCCCATCTGAGAAACTTTCCAACATAATAAATTCTATGCAAGATAAACTAAAAGTATAACTGCTCAATGCTAGAAGTCTCAACAAGAAGCTCCACTAATTGGAGACAGTTCTCACCTTCGAGAGTGCTGACATCTGTACAGTTACTGAGACATGGCTTAAAGCTGTGAAGGTACCCTGGCGGCACAAAGATATAATGCCTTCCACACATTTAGACTAGCTACTGCACAAGGAAGAACAAGAGGTGGAGGTGTATCACTCTTCATAAAACGTAAGCACACATCAAAATTAGTCAAACATTATGACATGCTTGAGCTACTCCATATCCGACTAACCTTAGATAAAGTCCAATACTATATCCTTGCTAGCTATAAGTCTCCATCTATGAGTCAGGATAACCATGCCACATTCTTCAATGTAGTATAGTCACTCACAGTTCAGTCCAAAACCATATTCATGGGTGATTTCAATTATCCCACCATAAATTGGAATACATTCACTACCAGTAACCTACAATTCAAAGATTCCGGAATTTTGTCAATACAAATACCCTGGAATAGCTAGTCTGCACACCTAGTAAGGGTGAAGGCATCCTGGATCTGGTACCCACAAATACAAGGGAATGTTGAACCTTTCCTATTGTAATGTCCCCACTGGCCAACTGGTCAGATCAGATCACAAAGTTGTAACCCTTGAACTTAAATATAAAGGCTTAATTCCCAGCAAACCCCATAACCTTTAAGAACTTTTCCAAGGCCAATTACCTCCTATTAAGTGAAGGCATAGCTAAATTCCCCCCTCCCCCCAAATCCAGGGAATATGGCGGTCTATTTGGAAGTGTTTACAAAAACCCTTTACAAGCATGTGAATAACTGCAGAGAAACAGCAGTACCAAACCAAAATAAATTTAGGACAAACTCCAAAAACAAGCTGAATTGGGGGACCCCCGGTATAAATAAGTTGTATAACAAAAGAAAGAAAATTCTGTCCAAAAACAGGAAGGGCTATGCCCAAAAGACTAAAAACACTCACTCATCAGTCTCAGTAAGTAGCCCAGAAGACTAATCAAGTCCACCAAAGCCACGTTCAAGGTAAAAATAGCCTCCCATGCTAAGGATAACCATAAGGCATGTTTCAGTTATGTACAAAATTGTAAAGGAAACACCCATCAGTGTTCTGAACTATTAGTAAATGGAACTTCCTATACTGAACCAGGGGACATAGCAATTTTTTTGGCTGATAAATATAGCTCCAAATTTTACCCACCTGTCACCCCCAGTTCCCCCCAGGAAAAAAAACTTTTGCCATTTCTCTCCCAGCTATCACTAAAGAACAGGTCATCACTGCACTCTCCATAGCTGGAAAAACTGCATCAGTGGGTCCTGATAATATCCCAGGATGCCTTCTAAACAGCTTGAAACATGACCTGTCAGGCACACTACAATCTGTATTCAACCACAGCCACAGACTGGCTTCATCCCTAGGGAAAGGAGAACTGCAGCTGTCACTATTTACACAAAGGTTCATAGGATCATAGGTATTTACTAGGCTAACAACCACAAAGGCCTTTTTAAGCCTACCCATACAACCCAAATCTCTGACAAGGTACATCGGAAGAGTTTATTTAAAAAAAAGTAATGGACTTACCACTAGGTGTCTGGAGTTAAGAAATATTGCAATTTAGTGCACAATGGAGCTGTAGTGCTTCAGAAGAGTCATGATTTTAAATGCTACTTAAAGAAATAATTACCTTGGTTAAGAAATGATAAACAGTGTATAGGAATTTGCCATCTATGATAACACATTTTGGGGTCTATGAAATATTTCTGTTTAGTACAAGACTAATGGGTGGTGCTACCTTATAACTATATAAATGTAAGCATATACTCTGCTTTTACATGTACTTATTTTATCTCTTAACATAATATTTACGCCATCTACTATACAAGACTTGATGCTGGACCTTCAGCAGACCTAGGAAACTACAAACCAATAAGTCTAACTAGTCTTGCAAAGCCATGGAAATAATTTTTGTGGACCTGATAAAGACATAGGAAATCTTCACACTGGACCATCCCATTTCGATTTCATCAAGGGCAGGTCAAGGCCATTGAACCTGGTGGACTTCTATGAGAAGTTCACTAGAGCCATGAATGAGGTCAAAATATAGATACTGCCTACCTTGACATGGTAAAGTCATTTGACACAATACTTCACTCTGGTATTGTAGGCAAACTCACAAATTTAGGCATAAATCCCTCTGTCTCCCAGTGGATAGCCATATGGCTAAGAAAGAGGACACATGAAGTTAAGGTGGGGGAATCCACCTCCACCAAGAAGCCTGTTACTAGTGGTGTCCCACAGGGCTCAGTACTGGGATCTCTCTTGTTTTTAATATACTTCTCTGAAGTCAAAGCAAATGTACAGGAACTTTGGATGACCAATTTGCTGACGATTGTTAGCTGGATGCAATCATTGAATTCCTCAAAGATGTAGATATCCTCCAGGAAGGTCTCATACCTGCAGTGCAGCTTTACAGCTTGTTATCATAATAAGCACTCTAATCTGGGGAGTTGCACAAGTCTGAGCTGCTGGTGTGTTTGATCTTTGGTGTACTCGACCAGAGATCGTGAAAAAACATTAATGACATTTACCGTCACGGACATCAGAATGTCACTCTGGTCATTTTACTGAAACACTAAAAAGCCAAAGTAAGCAGGATAACTCATGGAGTAGATGTTGGGTATCTTTTATCAACATGCTAACAGAGAAACATGCTTAGACATATGCCAGTACATGGTGTTCTAATACCTATGTGTTCCCTGGCAACACATGCCACAGTTGAACACTTGCCACAGTTGTACTGTATTTTGACACCACATATGGTAACCCATCCCCTACAATCTGGTGGGTTGTACACCATATGTCTGGATTGTATGGAATATTCTGACTCATTTACATGGGGCAGCAAACACATTGGTGAATGTCCTAGTGTTTTTCATTTCAATGAAAGTGTCTTATGTTTGTGCTCTGGAAGCACCTACAACTACCATGGTCTCCACTGTGACTAGTATTGCAAGACACAAGACTGCACCTTATGGACAGCTGCGGTATTTGAATATGTCACTCAAAATCTCAATAGAGCTTAAGAGAAGATTAAGTTAGTGTGTCTGTATCTGTTCGTCATGCCATGGAAATGATGATGCATACTATGGTGCTGTTTAGTCAGTGGCATGCTATCTCTGATCCATGGTTACACCACAACTTTCCATGGTTTGTTCTCTGTATACTTCATACTTTCTGAGCAGAGGTGCGCACTATTTAAACCCATAAACTAATCACTGGCAATTTATTTGAATTTCTTCACAGACACCTGAAAAGGGTGTCTTTCAGCCTGTGTCATATGCACTGTGTCTTGGATTCTAACCCTTTGAACCACATGCAGATCTCTGCCTCCATATGGCATGTGAATTCATACCTCTCAACCTTTTAGCGCAAGAAATCTGGACAAAGCCTAAAATAATGGAGGGACACAAGCTGAAAAATAGGGACATATTTTAAATATTGCTCTTAGAAACTCATGTATATCATTATTTAGTGATGTCAAACCTCAGTGATTTGCAGGAAAACCACAAATGAATCATGTGATGTGTTGCTTATCAGTGATTTGCAGCCTGTACAGTGTTATGCTGTATAAAATGCAGATGACAAGGCTTACACACACTGTCATTTGCTAGACATTTCTTAAGTGCCACTCCAGAAGTACTGAAACACCAGCATGGAATTCTCTGTACAACTGCTACCGTTTCCATGATCATGATTCAGAAGTGTGCCAGGTTTAGCAGTTCTCTCAGTCTCTGTGTTTGTTTTTCAGTTTGAACTAAGCAATGAGGACATTTGCCACAGCCGTAGTGAGAACATTGGCTTCCTAGAGAAACTGCACTGTAAACGTATCCCACTAAGAACGCATGCAAGCGTGGACATTTTGCCTCTGTGTTGGATACGAGACTTTATATTGTGATTATTCCTGGTCACTACGCATGACTTTGCAGTCATTGGACCTGGAGTGCTTAGAGCAGTCTGCGACACTGGCAGCTTCGTTGCTGTTTTCGGTTTAGAGTATGCCGCTCCCTATATTACCTAACAGGTGCGTGACAAAGGCTAATTAGGCGGTTTTTTTGACGTCAGTAAGGCGCTTAATAAGCCCTTTCCCATGGCATTTCGGATAGTAATGGCAGTGCTTCGTGCACTAACACTTACTTTCGTTGATGCAGTAGATGTGGTTGCAGTATAATCTGAAAAAGATGTATACATTTTAACTGGGGAAGGGGTGCACCGGTGCGGCATTTGAGTGATGTGTATTTTTTAAAAAATGTGAGGCGGGCTACGTGTAATTTGAGTACGAAGTGGAAGACTACATACATTCCTGAGGTCTTTCTCTTACAAAGCACTTTATGTCTTGAACTCCTACACGAGAATATTGTTGTAATGTAGTCCACAATTAATTTTAATGGTCTAAAAATGTGTTGATGTACAACGTCAAATTATGTATCTTGTTTACGTGATGCTCTGCAGCAGTCAGTGATTTGTAGTGTCTTTTAGTGGTCGTTGGCTATTTATACTATATGTCCGTTATCTACAGTCCGTATGTCTTCTTAATCTGTTTAACAGCGTTTGCATTTTCATCACTTCCTTTCCCAGGTGTTTATCCGAGTTCGCACCTGCGAGCAGTTCTCTTAACCGATCAACAAGTCAATAAATAGTATTATGCACCACAAAGCTTAAAACATAGACATATCAAAACTTACTATTTATGTTATTTCATTAGTTTGTGTATGCATGTATGTTCGTTTACCGGGGTGGTGCGTTGATCACAACAGACCAGTTTTAGGCACATCTTTGCTGAATGCAGTCATAATCATAAACTTATGCATAAACTATAACAATTGTAGAGAAATATTTCGTGAGATGTGAAGTTACCAATATTTTGTACTCCATGACTTGCATAGCATATGCTGAATATGTTTCCTGTCCTCTGTGTAGCCCTGCAGTACATTGCACCTGTCTTGAATACACGGTAGACCTACATACTACTCCGAGGCTGAAATTTAAAATATACATTTTGAAGCGGAAAGTATTATTTAGGGATGCCTGACCTGCTGTGAATGTGAGTGGGAAGCAATGTAAATGCTGCAGAAATCCCTTCGCGCCTATCAGGAGCCACCATCTACTGGGTGCAGCCAGCGGTTGCAATTGCAAACATGTAAAGAGTATGTAGAATATAAAGAACAAGTGCTGTCAAGTTCAACATCCCGAGTTTCATTGTTATATTTTGTTTCCTGTAGCCTGGGTGGGAGGTGTCGCTAGACTAAGCGTTGATTGGCTGGAAGAGCTGTGGACACCTCGGGGTTCAGCCTGCGTGAGGCATGGATTGGTGTACCAGTGGACTGGGCAGGGGCATAGAATAATAGTGCACTACTGGGTCTAGCTCTGCGGCACCGGGGCGGGAAGTACCTTCGCGGAACTAGAGGCATGGGCAGGGGAAACCGACAATATATGACAGCAGCGGCGACTTAAGAGCCATAGCGACGGAGTCATCAACATTTGACAAGGACTTTTCTGCCCCTAAAGTGTGATCTTTCTGTTACAGTATAAATATAAAAATGTAAACACAGTAGGCAGCGTCGATATATCAGTCTCGGCAGTTGCCCTTTGCTTTCTGGTTGTGACTGATCGATCCCCCGTAGGATTTGGCAATTTGCGCTGGTTTCAGACGCTTTACTTTAACATCTCACCACATTCTGCAGTAGGTCAACGGCAAAGCCTGTTAGACCGCACTAAGCGGCTTCGGATTCACCGGCAGTAAATAACAGTGTGCTGGAGACGAGATGTTTCCCTTGGACTCGCCATGGAATATATCATTTGCCGGCTGTGGTTTCCTAGGAATCTATCACATTGGAGTTGCTAGCTGTCTTCGGGAACATGCTCCTTACTTAGTGGACAATGCCAAAAACATCTATGGGGCTTCCGCCGGGGCGCTGACAGCTACTGCGCTGGTCAGTGGTGCTTCTTTGGGTAAGTGCTGCATAAGAAAGGTTCATGGTTGCCGCAGGTAAATATACAAAGTGATCAAGTTGAATGGAGCTACCCCTTACGTAGAAACACACATTTTCGACTAAGAATGGATATATATATTGCCGTTTAGCAGGTGGTATGCCTAAATTTACCTCCTTCGCACTGGCACTCAGTAATGTAAACGGGGGTCCTTAGCTTTCAACGTGTCATTCGTCTGTTTTCATTTATAAAAAAAGAACATTTGGTACAGAAACTTTTCTACAGGGTACAACATTTTCTCACTTAGTTCAAAGTTGAAATCATTGAACAAGTGACCAGGAAAGGTTTGCCGGTTATGATTTGCGGATGACTTCATTCTAGTTGGGGTCAGAATCTATAAAAAATAGTTTGCTTTTCAGGGACCAGCACGCCAGATTAAGGTGTCAAAATCAACCAACACGTTCTTGTATAAAGAAACAAACTACCCATTTGTTCACCTCAAAGTGGGATATAACCCCTCAACTGTCCAGATTTTATTAGCAGTATCTAGCGTTTTGTCCATATTTTTGATGTTTCTTATAAAATGTATTTTTTCTGACAAAAGTTTGAGAATTGAACTCACTAAATATCGACGTTCATTTTGAGTTTCAGATTTCTTATCTTTGAGAAAATACATGCTAACACAAATCCTGCTATTCTAGCGACTTTAAATTTATAAGACCACTATTTAAAATTTGTCCTTTTGGGTCTTAGTCTCCCATTACTTTAGTCTTTGACTAGATTTCTTGCGCTAAGAGGTTGACATGTATGCGTGGGCAACTTGGGTGTCTAAATGACTGCTTATTATTACAGCGACCTTTACTGCTTCAGCGATTATAGGATTTTTAGTGTATTTGACCGAGTGCCTGCTTAACCAGGATTAAACGTTCGTTTTATTTGTTTCATTCATTTCTTGTGAAATCGCACAGTTAAGTGTTATCCTTTATGCTTTGGCAGACTTTTGATTTCCATTGCGAAAGGCTGTGGCATGCAGGGAAAGGGAACATCTAAGGCTGGGCACACTAGTTTACTGGACCGTATTCCTTGTCACTACATTTGAAGATATGCACTTTATCCATGATTTTGTGTTTACAGGGTGTAGGTAATGCTAAGCTTTAAAGCTAACAGTTTTCTTGTACTTAAAAAAAAAACAGAAGATAAATCTTTTTAAATTAGATTTAAAAATCAGGTGTACCTGATTTTAAGTCTTTTGATTCTGATTGTTTTTGGCTTTTCCATGGTTCTCGATTCACGAAGTTGAGACAACCATGGCTATCAAACAACCAGGTTTAGGAGTGAATGTTTTATGTGTGTGTGTGATTCTTTAGCTGCTGTTCCTCTACTGGCACACAGAGGATCAGGATGCTGCTTCCTTCCTCTTTTTGAGATTATTTGTGTTTCCAAAGTCAGTTATAAATATTAGAGGAATCCTGTTACTTTTTTTGTTCACTGGTGATGAAAGTAAGCAAGAGAAAGTAAAAGAACTTCACGTTTCTGAAGGGATGACCGAGTATGCTTGCCTTTTACCCATGAGTGATGCTGTCTCACAGTTTGTGTTCACAGCATACAGACCGTAGAAATAGTTGAGGATTTATTCAGGAAGAATTGGGTGTTCAGCCCCGGACTTGTGAAAACTGAAGATGAAGCTGAAGTTAAATAAGAATAACTAAACACATATATGCTTAAAAGAATAGTTGGCAGGTCTGCAAACAGGTGTATATACATTGTATGTCAGAACATGCACCTTTTAAAATTATAAAATTGTTTATTTTGTACTCTTACATTATCTAAAACTTGTTAAATGGCCTTTTTAATCACAGTCTCTGGCTAGGTGTTTTTTTTTCTTAAAGCCTTTGCATTCAGGACATTTTATTCAGTATTGTCTGGACAAGAGACACATTTTTTCATAAAATCTCGCATTTCAGGATACTTTATTTTATGTTTGTATTGGTGAGGGGTCTCCATTGTGTTGGGGTAACATGTTGGAGACTGGTATATGAGTTCATAGGCTCATAGGTTCATACTAGGCTATCTGCCCTAGGGCATTTATAAGCCTAGCCAGAATGTGTTTGGCTTTCGCCACCCATTTTAAATTAATTTTGCTATGCCCTTTTTTTGAGGTTAGTATACTGTGCCTCTGTCTAACAGTGACACAGAAGTCATACCCGGGGTAAACCTATGATCTCCCATCCACTCATCAAGATTCCTCTTGAAGAGAGTCAATGAGGGACTCTGCCTAACCTGGACTGGGATTTTATTCCAGAGTGAAGGGAGCCTCTGGGTTATGAATCTGTCCCTCCAGCATGTCCTGTTTATTTCAGTGCTGAGGTTCAAGTCTCTCGAGCGTGTAGCTCGATAGGATTTAGAGTTTCTGAGGTGCAGCATGTCCATTAATTCCGGGTTGGACATGGCTTTATAAGTCAAGCACAGATCGCCTCTGAACAGGCGGTATGCCACTGAGTAGAGCTGGAGTTTCTGTAACCGGGCAGCATATGGCATCTGTTTGAGCCCTTTGATCCTCTTGGTGAGGTACTTTTGGGGTCTTTCCAGTTGCTGCAGGTGTCTGGTAAGGTACATCCCAAAAGGGGCATTGTACTCAATTATGGGCCTGATGAGGGATGAGTAAAGAGGCACGATGACCTCCCCTGATCTAGATGTGAATCCCTTCATGATTAGGTGGGCTATATAAAATGTTTTTCTAACCACTTTGGCCAAGTGGTTGTCAAATGAGAGATTGCTATCAACTTGGGTCCCCAGGTCCCTAATTACCACTTCTGTACTTAATGGATTACCACCTATGTGGTAATTTGTGGGCACTTTGTTTTTGCCAAAGGGGATGACTATACACTTTTTGGCGTTTAGCTTGAGGCCATGGCTCTGGCACCAGTTGTCTGTTTCTATGAGGCCCTTTTGGAGGATGCTTGTGTCGGCTGGAGAGTCGATTATGGCGCCCAGTTTGCAGTCATCTGCGAACTTGGTCAGCCACAGTCCTTCCGTGTTGGCCTGTACCTCCGAGAAATATATACTGAACAAGAGAGGTCCCAGGACTGAGCCTTGTGGGACGCCACTTGTAACTGGTTTGGAGTCTGACATGGCTCCAGCAATTCTAACCATGTGGGTTCTGTCCTTGAGCCAGTTTGCAACCCATCTAGTGACATAGGGGTTTATATTTAAGCTGGTGAGCTTATCTATAATGCCCGAGTGGGGTATTGTATCGAAGGCTTTTGCGAGGTCCAGGTAGGCTGTGTGGACCACCTTCCCCTCGTCAATGGCCTTGGTGACTGTTTCAAAGAAATCAACCAGGTTTAAGAGGCAGGATCTGCCCTTAACAAAGCCAAACTGGGTAGGATCCAGTGTCTGTACGTCCCCAATAAGATATGTAATTCCAAATATCCTGGCTTTCCTCCTGCTAGTTATAATAACTTTTCTTTTGATATAATTGTTCCAGAAGTTGTTTCAGTTAATAGATGTAATGGATGCTTTATTACAGTAGCACACAGTCTTTAAAAAGCTTAGTTTTATAGCCATTAAACAGTAAATAAAAAAAAAAACACTTTTGCAGACAGGTTGAAAGAAAGAATGTATTATTATTTTATTATATTACCAAAGCTAAGACTATAATTTATGTATAACACATGTTTTAATTAAATACATAGTTTGCACTTGGAGAAATAAAATGAAAAACAGTCACAAAAGGTGCTGTGAAGACTTTCCAAGGTAAAGTAAAACATTTTCAGGCATGGCATTAATATATCAGATGGGTGAATAATTTGAGACATACCACCCTGGACTATATGAAGAGAAACATGCTTCAGCTCACTGAATATGTGTCCCAGGCAGGTATGTCCTTAGCCTTAGCAGCTTTCTACCATCACCCAGAATGATGCCTCAATACAAACAGAAAATGATTGACTGTAACAATTGGCTTAGTTTCTGGTGTCATTTCAGGGGGATCCAGTACCTGACAGCCTGGGAAGATATGATTGACAGGCCACAGTCCTTTGCCAGAGATGGTCAGCATCTGTCTCACTTGGGCTTCAGGCTTTTGGCAAAGACTCTTTGCCTCCCCCATAGTGCCTTTTTTAGGAAAACTGATAAGGTTAAAACTATCAACATAAAAATTTCAACAAAATGCAAACTAAAGGTCATGCTGCTAAACACTAGGAGTCTTAGACATGAAACTGCACTCATTGCAAGCATTCTTAACCCTGGAAGATACTGACATTTGCGCAGTCACAGAAACCTGGTTCAAAGCTGTGGAGAGCACCCCAGCTTTACATGGTTACTCATTCTGTTATGCATTCAGACTCCAAACTGTGGGCAGCAAAGCCAAGGGAGGTAGAGTTTCAATAAAGACACACACACCTCCAGGCAGGTCAAACAATATGACTCACATGAGACACTCCAGGTGCAGTTAACCATTGACAAGATCACTATTCAAATTATAGTTAGCTACAGGCCCCCAAATTTGACTCAAGATGTCCACTCTGCCTATCTGGACCTCTTTGAATCTATCTATCAACATTCAATGCTTTACCCTGATCCTGGGCAACTTTAACTACCCAAACATAGACTGCAAGAACTACTCATGTCAGAACACAAATGCCCAGAGATTCCTCGATTTTTGTCAATGCATATGCCTTGGAACAGCTAGCCGATACCCCCAGAATTGGTGATAATATCTTGGACTTGGTATTAACCAACATGATTAACTACTGCAGCATCCCTAAGTACCATCCTCCCTGGTAAGTTCTGACCATAAAGCAGTCACTTTCAAAGTCACAATATTTCCTGATCCCCTTCTAGCTAGGGTCAAACAAAAAGCTTCTCCAAAGCTGATTACAACTTCCTAAGGGATGGTATAAACAGCTTCACAACCCCTCCCCCTCTGTAGGAACTGGCACCAATGTCCAAATCTACACCAAAGTACCATACAAGCATTTGTATAGATGTATGGAATCAGGAATACTCGGCAGGACAAAATCATCCGCAAGGAAGAGTAAACCTCTCTGGTGGACAACTGCAATAAATAAACTCTATAACAAAAGGAAAAAAAATTGCTGTCCAGGACTAAGAAGGAGCAGGTGCCCAAATGGAAGCAATCTTTCCTTAGCCTGAACAAGCAAATAAGAGCACTAGTGAAATCTTCCAAAGCAAATGTTGAGTCCAAATTGGCCACATCTACTAGAGACAATCATAAGGCCTTCTTCACATATGACTGCAGCCTCAAAGGAAGTACCCAGATCTGCTCAGAACTGCTGGTCAAGGACACCGCATACACAAATGCCATAGATGTAGCCAGCTGGCTGGCTGACAGATTCAGTGAAAACATCACCCCCCCGTCCACCCCATCAGTAAATCAGGACATCACCAGTACCTGCCCCCTCCCCTTATCTCTAGGAAACAGGTCATCACTGCCCTCTCAAATGCAAAAAATACAGCCTCCATGGGAACTGATATCATCCGAGGCTGCATCCTACATGAACTCAGACAGGAACTTGCAGCACCATTAGGTGCCCTATTCAACCAAAGCCTGAGTACCGGCTTTGTCACAGCTGAATGGAGGACAGATACTGTCATCCCTTTGCACAAAGGTGGAACATCCACTGATCTGGGAAATTATAGACCCATCAGTCTAACTAGCCTGAGCTGCAAGGCCATGGAATGGATTGTCATGGACCTCATTAACAAGGACATTGGCAACTTCCAAATACTCAATCCCACACAGTTTGGTTTCATCAAGGGAAGGTCATGTCTGTTAAGTTTGGTTGACTTCTTTGAGACAGTCACCAAACCCGTGGATGAGGGGAAAATGGTGCACACCACCTACCCTGACTTGGCCAAAGCCTTCGACACTGTTCCTCACATGGGCATAATAAATAAACTCTCTCAACTAGGCATCAATCTGTATGTTACCAGATGGGTAGCAAACTGGCTCACTGATAGAACCCACCTAGTCAAAATAGGGGAAGCCACCTCAAGCAGTAGACCTGTAACGAGTGGCATACCCCAGGGATAGGTCTTGGGGCCTCTGTTATTTGGGATATACTTTTCTGAGGTGCAGGCCAAAACCAGTGGCACATGGCTGACCAAGTTTGTAGATGACGGCAAGCTGGGAACTGTCATCAATTCCCCTAGTGATGTGGACATCCTGCAAGAGGGTTTCCCCCAAACAAATGACTGGTACCAGAAACATGGCTTCAAGCTGAATACCAAAAAATGCATCATCATCCCATTTAGGGAGAGTGACATCTCCACAAATTATCACATTAAAAACATTATCCTAAGAAAGCAATCAGTCATGAGGGATTTGGGAATCTAGGTTAATAGCAACCTGACTTTTGACCACCCTGTTGCTTCCATTGTATGAAGGCTTTCTGCATGGCCCACCTCATAAGTAGGGTTATCTCATCCAGGGACAAGGAGATCACAACATCCCTGCATTCTTCCCTTATAAGGCCCATTGTTGAGTACAATGCCCCTTTTGGAATGTACCTCACAAAGCACATGCAAGAGCTGGTAAGACCACAGAGCTTCCTCACCAGGAGAATACAGGGCTTTAAACATCTGCCCTACACAGATAGGCTAAAAGCCCTGCCCCTCTACTCAGTTTCATACAGACGACTCAGAGGTGACCTCTGTCTGGCATGCAAAGCTATCTCAGACTCCACCTTGATGGGACTGCTGCAAGTCAAGCTCCGCTCGAGTAACCCACATGCACGACCTCGACCTGGTCTGTGATATTAGTAGGACATGTTGGCGAGACTGATTTGCATCCCAGAGACTCCCCCATCTGTGGAATAGACTCCCTCTCCATGTCTAGCAGTGTATCTCATCCCTTTCTAAGCGTAACCTGGATAACTGGATGGGAAACAGAAAATACACCTTGGGATTCCACCTGTGTTCCTGCTGGACAGGGGCATCAGATCCTGACTTTCTCTATACATCGGCTAACCTCTTGGTTAGGCTTATAAGGACCGTAGGGGCCAATTGCCTAGTAACTTCCTATGATTCTACAAGAGTGGTTATCAGTTTGTGTGCTGCACCCTCTAAATATCACATGACTTTACAGTTTTAATGATTCAGCACTCAGGCGTCATCATCATCATCATCATTATCTTCATAATCAAAGTTCGTTGTGGCCCTGTCTGTGCAGGTGTTTTATGGATCTGGTTGGAGAACATATTAGTCATTGAGTACAAGCACTGTATCAGTTTTGTTGTGTATGCCAGGGCATCAATAGATCTGAATGCTGAAGTAAAACACACAGGAAACAATCCTTGCCCAATCTGTTTATGGACTTTAAAACAAACTAGTTGAACATAAAATGAGCAGCTAAGACACAACTTGTGTCACCTATATGAAATTGTGCAGTATTCCTGTGGGGTTATAGATCAGTATACTTATAATCCATTGGGCTAAGGGATAGAGATGCACAGAATTGTCTTGAATTAAATGCTATAAAGGAATTTTAATTATGTCATTTTATGTACTTTTGCCTCTCTTCATTATATTCAGATTTTAACCTGCTGTTGTGAGTATCTACTAATTTGACAAGTGAATCTGCAGAAGCATCTGTTACTCATAAGTGGATTAAGGATTATTTGCTGTGACATGATTTTAACATTATTTAGGACCTATTAAAATAAAGGCAGTGGTGTCTTACCTGTTCATTATATCAAATAAGCAACAGCCATGAAGCATCTTGGAGTACCTGGTCATAAGTAATGTAAACTCAAATGCCTGCACAGAATGCTGTTATTTTTAGATATTATTTCAGATATTTGTGAATTGACCAGATCATGGTTTCAGCAGCAGAGTAAATCCTGGGTAGTTATGTGTCTTGATATAACTGTTACAGTTCTCATACTGGGCTAGTATGCCTGCCCCCCCCATGGTTTCACACACATTCCTAGAGGTTATGTCAGTTCACAGAGGTGCAGAGGTTCATATCTTCGAAAAAATGTTCATGTCTCCCCAAATTATTTACCAAGCAGCTGAATATTCTGTTTTGCCATCTTCCTCTGCATCAGAATGTCAACAAGGAAATTATCTCTGAAATATACTTAGAATGTGTTTTCATTCTATCTCAGAATACCTTTGCAGATGATTTAGATGCACTGTGTTTCTGGCAATGAGCCCTACTCATTGAACAAGCATTTGCAAAACTGTAAATCCCACAGTTGCAGAGTGACAGCTGTTTCATCTACTTGTAGATATTATCTATGGAAGAAGGTTTAAGATTAGAGACTGTTAACTGTTTGAGATTAGTAATCTAATAATTTTCTTCCCTTCACAGAAAATGAGATATACTGTCTTATTGCAGTACCAGTTTAGGGTATTTTAGTGAATAATTGTTATGTAAGGCTTTTGCATTCCCCAGAAGGCCCTCATTTAGTTCTCAACATAGGCTCTTAAGGATGATAAAAAGTCTGGGTCTGTTCATTTCTACAATCTGTGAAAATATGTCAAGAAGACTTAGTGGAAGCATTTAGTACTTTTTGTTATTGCAAATAGTAACTTTATTAATATCATCTTGAAATCATTTCAGAGCATGCTGCCTGGAATTGTTTACCATGAATTATATATACTGCTTTTACTACAGAAGTTGCACGTTTAGAGATGTCAAGTTTTATGCCCCATGATCCCTTCTAAAATTATGCCCATTCATTGCGCCTTATCAAACATGTACACTGTTCTAAAGAGTATGCAGTGTAAAGACAGCTGAATAAGGGTTACACAGAAGTTACTTCCAAAATCAGATATGCAAAGCGTAGCTGCTAAACTTGAAATAAAAACAAGCAAAAATAAAGAAATCTGAGCTTTAATAAAAATACATCCAGTAAGAGTTTTCGTCTACATAAAGACTTCTTAAGACTGTTTTTATTTCAAGTTACACAGAAATTACTTGCAATCAGACAGTTTCACCCCCGGGGAAACCTGACTCACACCTACTGTAGCAATGATACCATGAAAGGTGTTCATCACTTTTTGGTGCCCTTTTGGAAGTTTGAGCTTCTACAGTGCACTTCCCAAAACTGAGGAAAAATTAATGCAGGTCCTAAAAGTAAGAACAAACTCTGAAAGTTGTTGTTGTAGTCTGAAAGCATTTTTGCATGGGGACAAGCCCCCCCCCCGTATATATCCACTGTGGGGGCTGCACCCCCTCACAATCCCACTACATGTGTATACAGAATACGTATTTTACACACATACACGCACACATACACACACACACACACACACACACTAACTCTGAGTTTACCATACTTCAAAGAAAAGCATTTTCAAACTCTGAGTTTACTATACTTCAAAGAAAAGCATTTTCAGACAGTGAGTTTAAGACACTTAAAAGTCCTCTAGTCCTAAGGACTGATCTTGGAGTTCTCAAATGTAAAATGGGAACTCTCACTGGCTTATATTATACTGCATGTAATATCCCCTTTTACAATATATTTGCATCCCCTTAATGCAAATTTAATTTTACTGTTACATATACAACTTAGTAGCTATACTGCCCTAATTAGACTATCTGCAACTACAAGAGACAAGTGAAGGTAAAAAGTCAGTATGATTTTCTAAACTTCCATCTATGTTCAGCCTTGGTATCTGAGTGTTGTCTTGATTAGACAACCATATCTTGAATATTTACAGTCACTGCTGACTTTGTTATAGTCATTCGCATCATTCAACCCACTTAGATCAGCAGCATTTGAAACAGAGCCTTTAAGTAGTTAGTATCATCCATTTGACACACCATGGGTTGATTCTGGATTGGAAAGTGGTACCTTCAGGAATCTATAATGATGTAAAAGCATAATAATAGTATAACATTTTGAATTGGGTTTATCCAGCTTTATCAGCATCAATCACAGAGAAGACTCTGGCATTACGTATATTTGCTACTGTTTCTTCAGTAGTTTTAAGTGGCTAATATTCCCTCTAAATCCATGTGTTTAGATTTTACGGAGCAGTACGTATCCTGGCTTTGTCTTGATTCACACACTGTGTTATTTCTGTATGACCATGACTCCCATTGACTTCATGCTCGCTAGCTGTTGAACTATTTTTGTCTTAAATATAATAGGTGCTGTTCTAGGAGCATGAATCCTGGGAACTGTATGAAGTGAAATCTCTGTATGATATCCAGCATGTGATATCATAAACCTTTCTAAGAATATAAGTTTTGTCCTGTGTACTACACTCTATATTTATTTATCTATTCTTCATTGACTGAGTTAAATCCACTAGGCCAATGGCCTCTTTTCATCAGAATCCTGAGGTGATATTCATAGTGACTACAGAAAATCTGGACAGTGTACTGGAGAACTTCCCTTACACTTTTCAATGAATGCCATGGGATCTTTTACATCTATTTGAGCTATCACCACATCAGGCAGATGGGGCCTTGGTTTAATGTCTCATCCAAATGATGAATATTATGCTTTTAGATTAATATATTCATTGGTTATTGCTAAACAATGAGTCCAGTAAACCATATGGAGATGAGAAGCCAATGCAAATGTGGCTGTTTGTTGTATTTTACTATAAGGACTGAAATACATAGCCCATTGGTCAGTTTGTAGATACCCATCCAATCATCAAGGCTGGTTATAAAATGAAATTGTGAATTTTATGTTTGATTTGGAGTGGGATGTCATTCTATAAATAGATGATTCTTTGGGAGAAATATCCATTCTGCCGACAGGTTCTGTTTATGTTGTAATGAAAGTTTAGGTCCTTAGAGTGGCTTTTCTTGGTATTTTCAGCTTTTTCAAACTTGTGAGATTTTAAGTAGGACTGAGTCTTTAGCAACCCTGTAGGGCAAGCAGAGGCTGCTGTGGAAGATCATATAGGAGGCGGAGTAAAGTAACAGGGAGCATGGCCTGTAGTGACTTAAGGAATTCTTGCTTCAGATTTTCTTGGTTAAGAAGCATTGTGCTCTCTCTAGTTGGATGATGTGTTTGGGTAGATATGTGTTGTACAGGGCATTGTATTATTTTATGGGCTTTATTAGTAATGAACAGAGCAGCCTGAAGAATATGTCTTTAATTGTTAGTTGGTCTGAGTAGAATTATTTCCTAACCATAGTTATACATGGTGGTGAAATGAGATTTTGCTGTGCATGAATGTTCTTGGGCCCTAATAATGGTATTAACTTTGAAGGGTGTTATATTTTTGTGGTAGGTACAAGAGTGTCCTTGTTTCCCAGAGTACCATACTACATTTTTTAACAGTGGGCTTGAGGCCGTGGTCGTGACACCAACTAGAACTTCAGTTTAGACCCCCTTACAGGATATGGATATCAGATGGAGAGTTAATGATAGTATTGTGGTTTCATTAATCAACAATATTCATCAGACATAGACCCTCAATGTCAGCTCAATGAAGAAGAAAGGACTCTGTGTGAAGTCCAGTGTGATGCCATGAAGGACAAGTTTTTTAGAGGAAAGTACCCACCACTCCTCATTCTAACAGCAAGCCAGTTTACTATCCTATTAGTTGCATAGTGGTAAGTATTTAAGTGAGTGAGCTTTTCAGTAATACCAGATTGTGGGAAATTGTCAGCAGCCTATCTTGATGTAGTAGACAGTGTCCTCTGGCTGGCCATTACCCAATGCTTCAGTCACAATCTCTCCAAAGAAGTCCTACTAATTTAGTAGACTGGTTCTCTGCTTAAAAAACAAACTAATTTGGATCAGGACACTGAAGATTACTAATGTCATAATTTATGAGTTCAATTATAATATACTCTGTGACTTTACAAACACTAGGAAGACTAATATGTCTGTGTTTTCCAGGGTCAGTGGCAGGACCACCCTTGCATAGGCGCACCACAGTTGCTGGTCTCTTAAGCTTCAGGCATGTAAAGAGAAGTTTGAGATTGACTAGGTTTAGAATGGTATTGCGGAAACTCTCTCTAGTACTGACTAAGAGACAACCTGGTATACTGTTGACACTCATAGAGCTAGTGTTTTTGGGTATTAAGGAGAGAATTTAAAATCTGTTCAGAAGTAATAATGAGGGAGGAAGGGCTGTTGAGCAGAGGAAGTTTTGGGAGAAGAGAAGATAGAAAATTAAACTAAATTTGTCATACATTTTAGATATATTCTCCAGTTTAGAGTTGGATGTGCCATTTGAGACCAGTAATCTGCAGAACTAAGCATTGTTCATGAGTTTCCTAAAACACTTAAAGAAAAACATGATTATCTTTGAAAAAGGTAGAGACATTTGGCTCTTGGATAGTATTGCAAGTTTTGATCCTATACATATATTTTATTGTAGATTTTGTTGATACTGGAGTTGTATCGTAGGAGTTTATGCTAAAATTAGCCAAAATTCCTATGATGGTTGTAGACAGATACTTTGATGTAGGAGTGAAGGTGAGAGTAAAAGTAAGTGGTATAAGCAGCTGCTTCTGTCGTATGGTCTCTCAGGTGGAGTTTTAAATTTTATTAAGTCATCCAGGAGTGCTAGGAGTTGGCCTTGGAAAAATCCTTGAATAAAGAATGGTCCATAATTATCAATCAAATGCCACCTTTTATACAGTGTCATGCCAAACATTGCCAATCTTCACCTTGTATGGTCATCACCTACAGCTGGGTACAACCCATACTCCTCACAAGGCATCTCCTCCACTGCTTACTAAAACACATTGTGTACCCCAATGTCATTAACTTGCTGTATTTGTTTCTATAACAACATGTTGTGTAACACTACATTCAAGGCATATACCGTGATGTGTTTTAGTGGAACATATTGCAGGGTGCCACCGGTGGCATCTAAATACTGGAAGTGGACCTCAGCAGTGTTGTATATATAATTTCTCCTGTGGTCTGTAGAATTCATATTGATGACATGAGCCATGGCTCCAGGAAAATTCAGCTTCATCAGTAAGATGATCCTCTAGGAAATGATGGTGCAGAAACTGCTGATATTTATTTATTGACATCTATTGACTGGGAAAGTCCACTCGGTCAGAGACCCATTTTCAGAGGTGGCCGGGGAGGGAAATGCCCCACATACGGGTACAAGCAAATTACTCTACATGCAAATTTTAAAAACAGAGACAATTTGTATATTAAGAAGTTGACCTAAAAGCAATGACAAAACTAATGCCTAGCACATTAATAAATATTAATTCTAAAAAGTAAAAATACATGATGTACAGTCAAGTACAAAGTTAGGATTGTCAGTCTGATTTACATATGACTACAAAGAAGTGGGAAAAGAAGAGGTAGAGTTAGACAACAAGCATATGTACTGACACAAAGACAGGCAGACTGGCTGTTGAGACACAGGACTTGTTAGTGTAGTGATAGAAATAGCAGTACTGAATGGGAATACATGCTAATTAGTTTGCACTAGCAACAGAAAGGAAGTAGTGATGGAGTTTGGAACAGTAGATTTACATGAAATTATGGTAGTTTGGGATTATTTAAACAGGTACAGATATGATTGTTAAGGTAGTGGGATTTCAGTTTAGCTTTGAAGGTTTTTAAGGAGTCTAGCTGTGAGTGATGAAGGAAGGTAGATTGTTCCAGAGCTTAGTAATTTTATAAGAATATAGGCTCCGCCCAGTTCTCTTTTTGGGTTTGGACATACTTAAAAGCTGCTTGTTTGTGGAATGTAGGTTGCGGGTTAAGATTAAAGTTTGTAGGATAGGACGGAGGGATAGACAGTTATTGGAGTTTGTGGGCAAGAGTACGTTGTGTGTAGTGCAGGTAGTGAGGTAATTCAAGCCAGTTTAATTCAGAGATGACTTGAGAATGATGTGATTGGCTAGTCATTCCTGAGGCAAACGTTGCTATTTTGTAGTAGCAAGATTCTATTTTATTGTTCAGTGATGTACTGAGATTTGTAAAAATGGGACTTCCATAGAGGAGGGAAGGAATAAGCAGAGTGTTGGCATGTTTTATTTTGGTAGGTTTGTCTAAGTAAAGGTTGTGATGGTAGAGTTTACCTAGTTTAAAAGTGTCTTTTTTATTACATTCAAAATGTGGTGCTCAAAGGTGAGTTTGTCATCAATTGTTATTCCTGGTAGTTTTGCTGTTTTGAATTGTTCAATTATTGTGTTGTTTTGAGAGAGAAATTTGAATTCAGAACATGGTGCTTTTGACAAAAATAACAAGAGCTTAGATTTTTTGGGTTTCATTAATATTTGGGCACTAGTTAGCCATGCTTCTATGGATGTGAAGGTAGTTTGTGTAACCTTTTGTAGGTTGGAAACATAGCTGGAGGTGGAGATTATGGTGGAGTCATTGGCATAATAGATAAGGGTACTTTGTTACGATGCTTTATAGATATTGTTTATAAATATATTATAGAGAAGTGGTCCTAAAATTGAACCTTGGGGAACTCCTGTATTATTTTCAAGGCGGTCTGCGTGTTTATTTTGCCATGTGACAGATTGTTTCCTTGTTTGTAGGTAGCTAGAAACCCAAGCTAATGCATTTGGGAGAAGCCTATGGTTTCTAATTTTTTACAATAATTTGGTGTGTGTTACTGTATCAAAAGACTTGGATAGATCTAATAGGGTCACAGAGGTAAAAAGGTATACTTCCAGGGCTTTAAAAACAGTATCTGTGAATGATAGTAGGGCTGTAGTGGTGCTGTGTGCTGGGTGAAATCCATGTTGAGTGTCAGTAAGTAGGTTGTAGTTTAACAAGATACTTTAAAAATTGGGCGTGTATACATTTCTCTAGGATTTTAGATAATGGGGAGAGAATAGAAATAGGTCAGTAGTTAGAGAAATCAAAGGTGTTGCCACCTTTGTATATTGGGGTGATAACAGATTTTTTCCATAGCTGGGGGACATATGACTCTGTGATGGAGTGATTTAGAAGTATATTAACAAGATAGGCAATTGCAGTGGCTCAGAGTTGTAGAAATTCCTGTGGCAGATTATCTGCAGAGAGGGAGCAGGCTCTTAGTTTTTTAAGAGATTAAGTACTACTCGGGTTTACACTGGTTGTATAGAAAATAATGGAGTAGAAGGAACACTGTTAAATCTGTCTGTTTGGGTTACAGGGGGAAAAGCTGATGTTTTCTTGGGTGAGGTTTATAGGGGCTTGGGAGGTATTATAGTTGGGGTTAGCAGTTGAAGAAGAGTTTTTGAGTAGGTTTTGAATGGTATTGATAATGTGAGAGTTGAACATTTGAGCAGTTTGTTGTGGGTCATTATCTGGTGAAGGAGATGGTTTTGCAAGCTTCCAGGATTAAGTAGGGTTGAACCTGATTTCCAGAACTTTTTTGGATTGTCACTTTGGTTGGATAATTGTACTGAGAAATAGTTTTTCTTATCATTTATAATAATTTTTTTTGCTTTGTTACGGAGTTGTTTGTAGTTCATGTATTGGGTCCTTACTTTTTTGCCATTATTTCCAGGCTGTGTCTCTAGATAGGAGAGATTGTCTAATTTCTTTAGTTAGCCAGGGGAAATGGTTGGATTTTATTGGTTTTGTACGTATAGGGGCTAGGGTATTGAGTGTGTCAAGGAAGAGTTTATTGAAGTACTTCACAGCATCATCTAAAGGAAGTATTTTCAAGGGGCCCCAGTTGTGGGATTTTAGGGTATTTAAGAAAGTGTCAAGGCTGAAATGGGTAAGATTTCCTGATGTTCTATAGGAGTGAGCTTTAGAAATATGTATGTGGTTTCTATGGGTAAAAGCTGACCAGTGATCACTTAATGTGCTTGGGAGGGTTCCACTATTGGGGAAATTGGGTGGATGAGTTACAAGGATCCAGTGTATGGTAGTTTCTGTTTGGGGGGTAGGAGAGCAAGTAGGACTTGTAATTAGCTGTTTAAAGCTGTGTAGGTTTATGCTAATATGTGGGGTTTCGGAGATTAAGCTCTGCCAATTTATGTTAGTGTCACTGAAAATGATGGTTTCATAGGAGATGTTATGCTTTACAAAGCAAAGGAAACTCCAGGCTGCCACAGTGTCTCAACAATTACCTTTAATAAAGAACTGGTAAGCGCTTTCACAATGTACAATACTGCTTCATCAAGACCATATTAAAAGTAACAAAGCAGGCTAACTTTTAAATACAAATTAATCCAATCAAATATAGACATTAAAATCACACGATAATTAAAAAGCATCTAAGCAGTGATTATGTCACCTCAATATGTTTTGTTTTTCTTTCGGCTTTTCCTGGTTAGGGGTCGCCACAGTGGAACTCCGGTCCACTAATGATTGGCAGTCGATTTTTATGGTGCCAAGATGCCAGCCCGACACCCAACCTTCAACTAAGGCACATCCATTCATGCATGTCTTTCGAACACTACTTGACTATGGGGAGGACATGCAGACTCCACACATAAAGCACTTAATATACACCAATAGAAACACCTTGAACTGCCAAGCCCCCAACTAAGTGTTGTAATGGGCATGACTTTAAAACAGCAAATGCTTTTAATAGTAAAATCCACCTCTGTTCAGCACATTCAGTTTTGTTCTTTGTCACCTTCCCTATCACTTTCATAGATAATTTCCAGTACAAAAAACTTAAACATATGATGTGAATCACAGTCTTTAATGTGTTTTGCTACAGTATTAATCTCTCTATCATTAGATATATCATTCAGATTTTCCAAGATCCTATCTTTAAATGCTCGGTTTGTCATTCCTGTATAAAATGCATTACACAATGAATATCCTGCATAATAAACAACATTCTTAGTTCAACAGTTAGCAAACAAATCTAAATCAATCTCAGTATCAGTAACATTATGTAGATATGAAGTACAGGACAAAATATAATTGCAAGCAGCGCACGAACCAGATTTGAACGTACCCGAATGCTGTAAACACATTTGTATTTTAGGATTTGAGTGTCTATAACACAATTATTGTTTTAAGGAATGATTATTTCTAAAGCTAAATCTAGGCTGAAAGTCAGTAATTTTACTGATCTCTGGATCAGCCAAAAGGATCAAACAATGTTTCCTGAAAAATATCACATTTAATATTAACATCATTTGAAAATGTAAGAACAAGTCTGTTTCTAACTGTGTCAGTTGTTCTCACTACAGAGGATTGACACTCCTGTGTGCTACTGGAAAAATCGTGTCTCCCTCTTCCATACCTAGTTCTTAACACTTCATCAATGCACACATTTATTTCTCTAATGCTGTAGCCCCTGTCCAGAAACACAGTTTTAACTCTAGAAAGAATTGTGTGAAGATCATCATCATCATGAAGTCTCATAGCTCTAAAAAACTGTCGTCTCAACACATTCCTGCTAATGTAGGGAGGATGCATACTTGATCTATGTAATAAAGTGCTCCTTTTAACTTCTTTTCTATACAACCTAGTCCCCAAGAGACTTAATTCTTTCTTGCTAACTTGAACATCGAGAAAGTCTATAGTTTCACTGAACACCTTAAATGTAAACCTTAAAAAATTGTTGGTACCATAACATCCAAACAAAATAATTTAATTCTTCCTCTGTACTACCCCAAATCATAAATATATCATGTACGAAATGTTTGTAAAAGTAGATGAGATGTACAAAACTATTATTATTCCATAATTTATTAACTTCCCAACTTGGCCAGCACTTGATTAGCACAGCTATCTGCACAAGCTGTGCCCATGGCTATGCCAGTTCTCTGTACATAATAATTACTGTCAAAAGTAAACATATTATTTTCTAAAATCAACTCTAACAACATATAGATTAACTCAACTTTATTCAGCAAAAAGTCCATTCTAGTGCCCAAAAAACCTCTAATGCTCTCCAAACCTGTAACATTGGGAATGACAGTAAAAAGGTATGTTACATCTAGGGTGACAAATAAAAAATTCCTAGTACTTTCAAAATCTGAAGTCCATGTATAAAGATCTTCTAAAAAATTCTTGATGTCTCACAATACTGTGTCTGTCCTGCCTAAGACAGGTCTGAGCATATTTTCTACATAAATAGAAAGAGACTCCATGACCCAACCTCTGCTAGAAACAATAGGTCTCATAAGTGGTGTAAGAAAATCTTGGGAAGCCCATACAACAATGGTACAACAGGAGATTTAACAAATAAATAATCGTGTAGCTCAGCATTAATTAAATCTGTTATCAAAAGATCATAAAAAAAATGAACTCTGGCCACATATACTCTGACTAGATATTTAGCTATATTCCTATATGTCTCACTATCATTTAACAACAAAGACATTCGTTGTAAGTAGTATTATCTGTCCATCACTACTATGCCGCCATCTTTGTCAGCTGGTCTGATTTCAAGGTGTGCGGCACAATGAAGTTCACTTAGAGCTAAATTCCTTTCAGCTGTTAAATTATAAAAAAATATGTCTATGTGGCACAGAAAATGCTTCCTGTATATCTTCATCACATATAGTCACAAAGGCTTCCACAGACTTATTTGAAGGAAGAATAAAAGTACTTGGTTACTTAAAGGGATGCCCAACAACAGATTGTTCAGTAAACATTAAAGAGAAGCAAATGTTCCTAGCAAAAAGTCTCAGATCTGTTAACACATCTGTCATATCCGAGGCTTGACTTGGTATAAAACTAAGGCCTCTATTCAAAGCAGACACCTGCTTTTCCGTCAAAGGGTAGGAAGAAATATTAAAGACCAGTCTATTCAATATCTCTGTCTGGTTTTCATCAGTAACATTTGTGTCGTGTAAATAACATGTCCCTTTCTGTTTTGACTCTTTGAGTGACCCTTCCTGTAATTCTGCTTTATAGGAAGTGGAGCTGCTATCAAAAATCCTTGATCCACCTGATGAACCACTCTGGAAGTGGAGGCATTGGGTTCTGTTCTCTCTCTTTCAATAAACATAAAATGGAACAAACATTGTTCAAGCCTGGATGGTACAAGCATTCAAACAAATATGCCATATTAATTCAAGTTTTTCTAACATTAAAGAACAAGGACCACCCCTATTGTCAGGTATTGTCTGGTCAATAGCTCTGAATTTGAAACATTTTATGTTTATTGAAACTTGAAAGTTTATCAAGTTAAGAAATGATGTAAGGTAAGTGTTGACATTGTAAATGAATGCAGAAGTCATTTGAAAGTTATCTAAGTGTTTTTTAAGTTGATATTTAAAGGGTTAACATTTTACATACATACATACATACATATATATATATATATATATATATATATATATAAATAAAGGGGGGAAGAAGTAGATGACTGGTCATGAATAGATCACACGACCAAATAAGAAAAGGGTTTAAGTGCACACACTTTTTGTAAGGTTTTATCTGATGAAGTTCTGGTTAATAACTGAATGAAAAGTGCTTAATAAACACCAGTGTGGACTGTTTCCTTTGGTTGCTACTTTATTAGTTTGGAATCTTTGGATCGGTGGTTTACAAGAGTTTTTATTTAGGTTCTATTTTGGTTTTAGATGTTATGATTTACCCAAGATAGAAAGTCATCTAGAACTGGTATATTGTGTACAGGGGGATGATACATGTTTTTTTTTTTTATTTCTGTTTATGTGAAAGTATGTTATTAGTAGTTCTAAGTTGCTTAAAGAGGGAACTGTTTTTTGAAGGGGTGTAATTGTGAGAGACTCATGGTATATTACTGCTATGCCTCTGCCTTTTATATGGACTCTGTCATTACGAAGCATGGTGTATCCTGGTTGGAGAATTTCATTATCAGATATGTGAGGTTTCAGCATGGTTTCAGTTACTGCTATGACGTCTGGGGAATAATGAGTTGGCCAGGCTTGAAATTCATTAATTCTGTTGCAGATACTACGTATATTTATTGTTATTATGTGTAGGTCTTGGTTTGTGACTGATTGGTTAGAGGACATTTTGTTGTTGGGACCTGGGTTTGGATGTATGTCACTGCATTTTGATAGTTCTAAAACTATGTGAATTACTGTATGGGGTTGTTTGGGTTTTGAAAGGAGGTTGTAGCAGAGAGTGATAAACTACCTTGAGTTTGGAGGGAGTGTGATTTTAGTTAGATGAATGGAGTTTTATATAAATAGGGAGGATGAGATGTTAGAAAAGCTATGTATGTTAGTGGACTGCTTTGGGTAATGGATGTTATGGGTGGTATGATTATACTGGTATTGGGAAGTGGCTTGGTAGAGTGTGAAGACAGTAGTAATGACAGGGGCTGATAGACTAAAATTCTAAAAATATTTAGACATATTGTGAAGGTTTTAGATATAGAGGTAGCTGGAGTGGGTAAAATTAATGATTTAAGGCTTTTAGATAATAGTGGAAGAATCTGGTATGTTGAGGAGAAGGTGTGGTGGAGTTGGTGAGTGGTATGGAAATATTATGAGTATTTGTATTGGTTTCTAACTAGAGGTATAAATGTAAGTAAAGTGGGGGATGGTGGGAATGAGGGTAGAGGAGCGGAGGGCGAACGGAGCAGGTTGCGTCCGCCTTCTGCTGCAGGATGCAGCTACACTAAGAAAACAATCACAGTGAGATTAAGGTATGTGAGAAGCAGTACAGCTTGTAAATATAGAATTAGATACACTTTTCGATAGGTATTGGTTATATTAGCAAACAAGTAAACTGGAAATTAAACTTTGTTAAATGTGGGATAGAAGAGGTAAACAATGTCTAAGTGGTACAGGTGGTTTACTGCTGCTATGAAGACAAGAGGGGGCCAATAAAAAGGTAATATGGTAGAGACTGCAAAGACAGGTGAAGAGGAGGGCGAGAAAGATAATTGCATGAAGGAGAGTAGTTTGAGTTAATGGTACACACACATATTAACACGGCAGTAGATTGTCTGTGAGATTTAAACTCGAGTCAAAGGTAGCCTTGGAGAAGGAACTGAATAACTGACTCAGTAGGGGGAACTACGTAGCTGTAGGAGGGAGTAGCAGGGTTCCTTAACGGTGTGCGCCCAAAGTACTAAGCACTTATTAAGTCTAAAAAGTATGCTAAAATGACATTATACATACATAGTTGTTTTTCATTTTATAATTGTTTCACTGGCCAAGAAGTGCCCAGTTTGCGGCTGAGAATTCCCTGATCATTTTCTACTGGGATAATACAGTTGCAATGAGCTTTTGAATGTAGCTTGTTGCAAGAGGTTGAGGAGGGAGAACTACAAAGGCGATAAAGAAGAATACAATGTAACACTAATAATTATGCAAGGAATTTCAGCAACAATTTTCTTACCAGGGCTAAACAGGAGTTGCTCCAAGTATACTGATATGAGCAAAATATACATAGTAAAACATAAACACAGATATATACAGTGATGTTTCAAATGGCCAATGCACAAAGTTAACCAAAACATTAGCAACTAAGCAACTCAGATTTGAGTAAGAATATTGTAGCTGTTTCCTGTTAACTTAATTCAAACACCCAAACATTTAGTTGAATAAAAAAAAAGGAATATAAAGCTACAAATATAAAGTAAAAGCGGTGGTAGATAGCTTCCTTAATGGTAACTAACACAGTTGTGTTATCAAAGAAAGAAACATTACATTGGCAGTGCAGTAAAAAAAAAAAACAGAGATTACAACAGGCAATTGTTTGGATGCTGCAAAGGGGCATATCTAACAATCATCAGTACAATGCAGTAATATGCCAGCTGCGGTTGTCCTACTCAGTATTTAAATAATGTTTTTTTTTCCCAATTTTTTTTATTTTGAATTTTTTCAATGTGCAGAACAAAGACCAAGCAACATCAACAATGTACTAATACAATGGGTAGAGAATTATCAGTGAACAGTATCTATACAACCAACATGAAACATCAATATTTACAGCTGTACAAAAGTGTCATCAATTATTTTATTACATCCATTTATTGAGCTTAGCCTGTTGTGGAGAAATCTTATATATATATATATATATATATATATATATATATATATATGTTTGTTGAAGCTATATCTTTGTGCATAAATGCCTCTGTCTTTGTGGTAATGCGAGTGGATTAAGCTAGCAGTATGTTAAATATCTGTTCCCATGTTTTTAGTTTCTTGACATTGTTATGTTTTGTATCATTTACCCATTTATGAGCTAGCATGTGTTTGATTGCCATCTTTTTGAATTCAGCCCAATTGATATTCATTCTGTCCCCCCATTTGGATGCTATGTATAGTTTCATTAATAGGAATAATGTGATATGTATGATCGCTTGACTATGGGATATTCTTGGGTTGGGGGTGTGAAGTAGTGTGTATTTCCATGTCAGAGTTGCTTTTTCATAGCCTTGTTTTATAGTTGGATTTTTAATGAGTTCCATAGTTTAAATACGCATTTGCAGCTCCAAAACATATGAGTAAGATCTGCTTCCTGTGATCTACAATATGGACAGTTTGGTGAATAAGAAGAGTTAAATTTGTATAGTACTGAGGGGGTATATGCATTGTTGTTGATTATGAGTTGTGTGTAAGTTAACTTTTTCAATGGTAATGTTTTATGCATTAATGTCAAAGCTTGGTTTAATTGTTGTTCAGTTATTGATGAGTTACTTTTAAACCAATAGTTAGAGACAAGTATATTGTCTTGGAATTTGATCTCTGCTATTAATTTGTATGTGTTGGATATAATTTTTTCCCAGATAGCACTGTGTTCCATAGAGTTTTACAACTGTTTATAATCCACCTTGTTTAATTTGATGTTTTGAAGGTATCTGGAACATACTTCTCTAATTTGTCTCAAGATAATTGTGTATGATTTTGGTAAATTAAGTTGAGATCTCAGGTCTGTAATTGCATAGTTGTGGTAAGGGTAGAACTCTCAAATTCTCAAGTCTTTTATTAAAGGATAGTTGTTGAGATTTATCATTGAGTTGTTAATTTTTAAGTTTGGGTTATTACAGATTGGTTGAAATATGTCCATTGCTGGCCCGAGATCAAGAGAAATTAACAACTTTTGAAGTACGATAATGAAGTGTTTTAGAGGGTCAGGTTCATAGGTTCATAGGTAGGTACTAGGCTATTGGCCCTAGGGCCTATACAAGCCTAGCCAAAAAGGTACCCTGGCTTTCGCCACCCAAGAAAATTATTTTCCTGTGCCCCTGTCAAGCAGAACCACAGAAGTGATCCCAGGGGTGAATTTCCTATTACCCATACAATCATCAAGATATTTCTTGAAGAGTGCTAATGAGGAGCTCTGTTTGACATAGATAGGTAGTCTGTTCCAGATTATGGGAAGTCTCTGGGACAGGAATCTATCCCTCCAGCATGTTCTGTTTATTGTGGTGACAAGGTTTAGGTCCCTAGAGCATGTAGCTCGGATGGATTGTGATTTCTTTAAGTGGAGCATGTCCAACAGATCTGGGTTTGACATAGCTTTGTATGTAAGGCAGAGATTGCCTCTGAGTAG
This sequence comes from Protopterus annectens, assembly GCF_019279795.1. NCBI lineage: Eukaryota > Metazoa > Chordata > Ceratodontiformes > Protopteridae > Protopterus > Protopterus annectens. Next base: position 297,242,149 of record NC_056743.1, read on the forward strand.
GCGATATGCGATGGAGTAAAGCTGGAGTTTTTTGAGTCGGTCTGCGTAAGACATCTGTTTGAGGCCAGTAATCCTCTTTGTGAGGTATTTTTGTGGCCTTCCCAGTTGTTGTAGATGTCTTGTGAGGTACATACCAAAAGGGGCATTGTACTCTATAATGGGTCTAATGAGTGACAAGTAGAGGGGAACAATGACCTCTTTTTTTCTGGATGAGAAACCTTTTGTGATGAAGTGTGCCACGTAGAAGGATTTCCTGACCACTGTGATCTTATAAGCTGTTATATCTTTTTTGGTTAGAAAAGGAAGAGCTCTAGGATTAATTTCTAGAGATTTGATATAACTATGATAGATTTCCACCCAAATAGGAGACCATTTATTGGTTGAAGGAGCATATTCTGCTATCTTTAGTATTCTGCTACTATTGATAATGGTATAGTATAGTTTAAAATCTGGTAAATTTAACCCCCCCATTTAGTTTTCGTGGAGATAGTGTTTGGTATGATATTCTTGTTTTTTTAGGCTCCCAAATGAACTTGGCGTGTATATTTGTTTGAAGAATTTGTTATGTATTACCACTTGTGTGGTTATAAATGTATAAATAACTCTGTGAAGAATATTCATTTTGATTATCGAGACCTTGGATAGGAATGGTATTTTAAGATTGTTCCATCTGCTGCAGTCTAAAATTATCATATTCCATTTATTCAGTATATTATTTTGATAAAAATCTTTTTTGTTTTGGAAAAACATAATCCTGAGATATTTGGTTGAGTCTTTTATTTTAATTGTGTCTAAAAATGGGAATAATAATAATAGTTTGGGAGGACTTATGGAGAAAATATTGTTTTTTAAGTTAAGTTTATAATTAGATATACTTGAGAGATATTCAATTGCTTTTAGTAATTTGGGTATGTCAGCGCTGCGGATGGTGAAGTAAATGTTTAAATTGTTGGCAAAACCTGTGCAAAAGATTTTAGAGTTGAAGAGAGATGGTGGGTTATGATATATTTTCTGTTTAATGTACATGAACAGCGGTTCGAGGTATAGATTGAATAAGAAGGGGGATAAAGGGCATCCTTGTCTCATCCCATTTTTAATCTTTATACTGTTGATAAAGTTCTGTTTATATATAGGTTAGTGTAAAGGTTCTCATACAGTATTTTAATTATTTGAATTAATTTATTAGGGAACCCAAAATAAGGTAAGAGTTGAAGTAAGAAAGTTATATTACTCTATCAAATGCTTTATGGGCTTCAACCAGTATTTCAAAATGTTTTAACTGTGAAAAGGCTATTAGAACATCAACTATACAGGTTATCACCAAAACGTGTTACAGTACTTAAATACTCCAGCTTAATATGAACAAAATACAAAGTACAACCTCTACTTACTTGAGAGCACGCAGCTAGGAAGGGAACGCTCTGTACAGGGCAAATAAGAGTTTAAAGATTGTTCCTGTAGGGGCAACCTGTATAAGTAAATATTGGGTGGAAATACCTGAGAGGGGAAGGGAATGAAAGAGTGAGTGGGGGAGGAGGGAAAGTCTAAGGATATGGTAGCAGTAGATTTACACCTGCCTTCTATTGCAGGATGCAACTATCCTAAGAAAACAATCACCGAGAGGTTAAGGAATGTGAAAAGCAGTACAGCTTGTAAATATAGAATTAGATACACTATTTAATAGGTATTGGTCAGACTACCAAACAAGTAAAGAGGAAATTAAACTTTGTTAAATGTACAATGCAGGAGGCAAGCAATGTGTAAGTGGTACAGGTGGTTTAATGCTGCTATGAAGACAAGAAGAGGCCAATAAAAAGGTAATATGGTAGAGACTGCAAATAGAGGTAAAGAGGAGGGAGAGAAGGATAACAGTTGCATGAAGGAGAGTAGTTTGCGCTAATAGTACACACGCATATTAACACGGCAGTAGGTAAGTCTGTGTGATTTAAACTGGAGTCAAAGGTAGCCTCGGAGAAGGAGCTCAATAACTGACTCGGGAGGGGGTTGCAGGGTTCCCTAGTGGTGTGCTCCCGAAGTACTAAGCATTTATCAAGTCTTAAAATATGCTGAAATAACATTACACATACATAGTTGTTTTTCTTTTTTATAATTGTTTCACTGGCCAGGAAGTACTTGATTTGTGGCTGAGAATTACCCGGTCGCTTTCTACTGGGATAATAGAGAGGTGCAATGAGCTTTCAAATGTAGCTTGTTGCAAGAGGTTGAGCAGGGAGAGGTAGTTGTTTTTTCTTCTTTATAATTGTTTCACAGTAAGACGTCCTGTTCGATTCTCAGCTAAAGCGTCTTCTGTGTAGAGACATGCATGAATGGGCGTACCTTCATTGAAAGTTGTGCGTCAGGGCTGGCAACTCGGTACGTAAACATCTACTGCCAATTATTAGCGGACTGGAGTTCTGCTGTGGCAGCCCCTAACTGGGAAAAAGCCGAAAGATACAACAACATAATTGTTTCACTGGCCAAGAAGCATTCGATTTCTGACTGAGAATTACCCGGTTCTTTCTACTGGGATAATACAGTAACAATAAGCTTTTGAATGTAGCTTGTTGTAAGAGGTTGAGCAGGGAGAATCGAGAGCACGCAGCTAGGAAGGGAATTCTCTGAGTGGGGCAAATAAGAGTTTGATGTGTAAAAACCGCACATGGAGAGCGAAAACTAAGACAGCAAGTAAAAACAACAAAGGTTTAATAAAGTAAGCGCTTTCAGAAAAGCTAGTACTTTTCCTTCATCAGACATTTTGAAAATCAATTAACTCGCATTTTATACCTTCAGCTGACTTCAATTATGATCAATTAAGTTACAATTGTATTAAATTAAATGAATACCATTACAAAAACTTTTAAAACCATACTGCCATTAGGTAGTTATGTATCAAAAACGTTATATATACACTTCTTAATTAAAAAGGCAAACTACACCTAAATTACCAAGTATTTTTTGCACAGCCAAAACTACTACCCACAAGTCAATCAGATATTCCCCATGAACAAGCAAAAATACTATTTATAAATAAGGGGGTACTACATTTATTCCAGTAAAATAAAGTAGATGCATATTTCACTTATCCTATAGTTCCTTTTACAATTTTAAAATTAAAGTTAATTAAAAACAAGTTATCTTCTCAAAGCTAGTAGCTTCAAAATACATTTTAAAGAGACAAACTCATTCAAACCTGGAGGGGCATAAGCCACTGTTCTAAAATGCCAAAAATGTTCTTGGATTTCTAAATCTAATTGCCGTGAACTGCCTCTAGGGTTAACCAATACTTGATGTAATACAGCAAATTTAAAATTGTGATTTGGATGTTCAACTAAATGCCTTGCCAGAGCGTTGTTGGTGTCTTGCTTTTTAATAGCGTACTGATGTTTGTAAATACGCTGCTTTAGTTGCCTCTCTGTCTTCCCTATATAGAACGCAGTACAATCCTGGCAAATAGCAGAATAAACAACAGCTTTAGTTGTACAGGAATATTTACCTTGGATTTTATAAGTCTTGTTTCTAATATTAACCTGCTTAATACAATTGTAACTTAATTGATCATAATTGACGTCAGCTGAAGGTATAAAACGTGAGTTAATTGATTTTCAAAATGTCTGATGAAGGAAAAGTACTAGCTTTTCCGAAAGCACTTACTTTATTAAACCTTTGTTATTTGTACTTGCTGTCTTCGTTTTCGCTCACCACGTGAGGTTTTTAAACAGTTTTTTGTTTTTTGTGTTGTAAGAGTTTGATGTATGCCTGATGTGGGAATTTGGGCACTGATTAAGTAACACGCTGACACATTGTAGACTAATCCCTGTGCATTGCAGACTACATGACTATTGATAAGAGTACAGTTCCTTATGGTTGATACATGATTGCACCTGTAATCCAAATGGGGCCTTGATAGCGATGTTGGGGCAGTTGATAGCACCAAGTACCTAAGGGAAAAGGGCTATTTTATAAAATGCCCAGATGGTGGTGTTTCTTTTCTTTGTGATATGTTTAAACCATGTATGCTCTTCCATATGCTGTAACTTGGCAGTGACAAAATTGTGTAATATCTGTGATGCAGATACATGGGATACATCAACCATGTCCCCAGTTGGTCACTGGGAGGTCCCACTAGCAAGGATTGCCAATGCTAAAAATACCTTATTGTCCACTGGAGTAGATGTTCAACACATCCTATGAGATAGCATGCAAGGATGACACATAAGTACCATCTTCTGCATGGTGTCTCTATCTACACAGTAACAGTCCACTATTTCTGTGAAATGAAGGACATGAAATGTTAGCTGCAGTCAGATCCTACTGCAACATAGAGAGCAATGACGTACACCTTTGTAGCTACTGGCAGAGAGGACATCCTCAAATACATACATTTCTGCTAATGTCAATGCTGCCACTAACACATTAGCATGGTCATCGTCTCTGTTAACCACAGTTTTATGGAGAACAGTTATGCTGGTGCTCATGGCTCATGGAGCAATTTTTATACATTTCTGAATCACTTCACCATGTTGTTTACCTTTATTTGCATATACCATTGCCCTCGTTATTATAATGTTGCTCATTTCCATCTCTTCATACAGTTATTGTGTGCTGTGCTGGACAAAGTATTTTGCAGCTTTGAACATTTGTGCTAATTGTGTCTGTGAATCATATATGCCTTCCACAGCACTAGTCATCACACAGTTTTACCTTCCATGTTGTGCTGTTTGTTTCTGAATCCAAGGGAATTTGATTTTGCTGAAAATACTTCTGAGTCACAAAAACAAGACTATTAGAGACTGTAGAGGTAAAGGCTTGTTTGATTAACTGCTAGTCTGTAATGTTGTGTTGTGTTTAGTATAAGACCGACTTAAAAGCTTATGTCATTGATAAGCAGGAAGCTTCAGAATCAGAGCAAAATGAAAAATGCAGCTACCAGTCAGCTAATGTGACTTTTCTTCTGACACCGTGTCACATCTGTGCATTATTATAAAGAATACAGAGTGCCAGTACAACCATGAAAGACACACAGAGAAGACACTTGCAGTTCTAGAGTTTACTAAGGACTACAAGCACCACCCAGACTGATTGACTACAAGCACCACCTAGACTCACATGACTCCCATCTTAACTTTCTTAATTGCATGTGCGTTTATGTCTGACAAAATAGGCCGTTGATGCAGTAAAACAAATAAGGCTGAGCAGATGTTTCAAAAAGACTGAATTATATTTAGTGCATAGTTTGCATTAAAGAGCACTCTCTTAAATTAGATTAGTTAGTAAGTGACTGTAAGACACTTTGATTGAATGCTCAGAAAAGAGATCTGAATGAAAATAGTTTGCAGATGTATGACAAAGTTAATATTCAAATTGTGACAGTAGAAATCTCACTGTCATAAACCAGGCCATCAGTGCTTACATCACAAAATGGGGAAAAGAAATGACAAACTTGTACTTAGCGCTGGTTTTAAAATGGTAATACTTGTTACAGGTAAGTATAAGGAAGGACAGGAAATTGGACTACTTGATGCAGGAAAGTAAAATAGGATAGTTTTGATAGGTTTCTAGACTGAATATTTTGCCTGTAGTTTAAAAACCATTTATGAACTAACTATTATTAACTATTTATTATTTATTTATTTATTTATTTATTTATATTTATTATTTAGTTTATGACTGTATATAGTTTCTGTTTGGTGTACATGTCCTTTATGTAAATACTCAATGGTTTTGTAATGTTTTCTTTTTTTTTTCTCTTTCTGTACTTTTCTTTTTTGTAGACATTCATGTAAATGTATTTACTGAAAATATGCAATAAAGAGAACATTTAAAAAAAATTAAATAAATAAAAATAAAGTAACTTTTGTTAATTATTATGGAAAAAGGCTGTATGCTTTCCTCCATTGTACAGTCTTTTGCCATAATACTTCAGTACATTTAAGAAGGTAAAAGATTGTAGTATGTTATAGTGGGGGAAGGCAAGTATATTAATCCACCCCCACACACTTTAAATAAGGTCATAGCAAGTTTTTAACACTTTTATTGAATTATAATTAAAGACACAGCAAGCATTTATATAAAATAAAAAAAAATGTTGACATTCACATTTACAAACATTATAAATTACTATTTTCTTGTAGACACATCATCAATCCAATGTTACATAAATTAATCAGTTACTGCCTTCCCTTAAAAGTGACTCCTCCTCCAAAACATTATTCTCCTTGTATTACTCCCACAATTTAATCAGTTTCTACGTAATTTGCTCCTACCCCATTTTAAAGACCATACCTCCACCTCTTTTATCTTTGTTACAATATTCGCTACTTCAAATACAGTTGGTTTAGGCTTTGATTTCCATTTCTAATAATTGCTTTTTTGCAGCCACCAGAATTAAACTTAACAAGTCTTTTCAATGTCTAGGCAATTCACATCCTACATCCCAGCTCACAAAAATCATTTCCTTAGTTACACCCATTTTTCACCCAATACTTCTGATGGAGTATTCTGCTGAGAATTTCTAATATCTGCCAAATCACTACATTCCTAAAACGTACATTGACAGTTACCTTTTCTTCCCCATCACACCTCCAACATTTTCCATTTACATTTTGACCTTAATTTCAATGCTACTTTCCAGCCCATTGCTGAATTTACTTAAGCTGAATCCTTTTTTGAGAGGGTATCCTTAAACTAGGAAACTAGACTCATTTGTCAGTATGTTGCTATATTCTTCTTGTACCCTACCAAGCTGGAGGGGGTGCAAATTGTTTTATACAAGTTATCTGTTCTTTTTGGAAAAACAGTTTTGTCCTTCCGCATTCATTGTGCAACTGAAAGCTTGTTGTGATTGTGATGACCCACCACTGAACCAGTAATCAAGGAGCCTCAATCCTCATCACTGGCACCAGTGGGGGAACATACACTCGGAGGATAACAGGTGCACACACCGTATTTCCAGATGCAGCTCTCTGCATCAAGTGCAGCTATATTAAGAGCACACAGAGACCACAGTCAGTCTGGGAATGTTTTTTCCCCCTTTCTCCAGATCCCCAAAAGACTCTACAATGGCACAGCTATAGAGTTGAGATATCAGATGAGTTGCCAAGCCAAGGCCTACAACACCCTCTCTGTCCAACCAGTGCTTTGTGCGTGTCCCTGCCCAAGTAGCTGACACACACTCTTTGAGGTTTAATTTACACACACACACACACACACACACACACACACACACACACACACACACACACACAAACAAAACACACACACACACACACACAGCTGGGAAAGGCTGGCACAGGTTTACTAGCTGTGTCCCCTTCTGCCCAAACTATAAGGTAGTTATCACTGCCATCAGCCAACTCCTTATCAGCTAGTTTAAGGTCCTTAACAAAGGGTGTCCAATCTTACTGTGTAATATTAATATTAATACAAATGGTAGTTTGAGCAAGATCAAGGCTATTATGAGTGGCCCACACAGTGTCACCAAATAAATATGCAACTACTGTCAAAACTTAAATATCTCTAGACAGATCAGCCACAATGAAAAGTTTAAATATATTTAATAATAAATAATAAAATAACAAGAAAATACTTAGTATATAATCACAGAAACACCAGAGTTCAAAATCAGAGGGAATATTTAAAACAGTATTGCAGGACAGTCTCAAATAGATAAAGAAAAATACCTAAACTAAGCTTTGCTATATTCCTGACTATATCCAAGAGAATTATGAAAATCTGCTGAAAATGGACATGTATCCAGTCGGACTCTCCCGGTTAACAAATGTAAAATAAATAAATAAAATAAAAATAAATAAAAAATAAAAATTATACTGTTCCATAGAAACTTATTTCATCAGAGCAAAGCAGATGTGGTGAATGGTCCTGGTCAGGTCAAAGACAGAATACAGAATGTCCTGTCTCTCTAAGAGACTTCTCAGATTAATATCTGAAGTATTACTGCTAGGAAAGCTTGCAGAATGGCATCATTTCTTGCTATCTGACTCTATCCCAGGTGAATCCCCCACTGCTGGAAGCTGGCAGGATTTAGCATTTACTTGTGAAAATAGATAGACATCAGATCTTTAGCAGATGCTGGAAGTCATAAAATGATATTATTCTTCCACATTTCAAGACTAGTAATTATTTCACCCAGAAGACAATGCAGACAGCTTCTCAGCCCAGACTCTGTGTCTCTAGCTCATTGCAAACTAAAAGATACCATCTTTTATTGCATAGCCAAAACGTAATTTAATTTCAGCAATTTTGCTGAAGTTAACTTTGTGTATACCAGTTTCCACTGTTAAAATGTATATATTTAAACAGTTACAATAGTGCATGTACATTTCTGTTCTATTCCAGCAGGGCAGAGTGTGATTACAATTTAATCAGAAGCACTTTGCAAAAGCCTTTTCAATATACACTTCTATACCAGCAGTTTGATATACATATGACATACAGTTCTAATACATTTGTAACACAAGCATCTTATGTAAATCATGTTGATATTCACAAATGACATATAATCATTTACAAAATTCCAGATAGCTGCACTGGCAGTATTGCCCTTTGTCACAGTGATATTGAAAACCGAGAGGGAATGGATTTTATATTTAGTGCAACCATTTACCTCATGCTGTTGTTTTGCCATGAGGCATTCATTTACTTAGCTTCCTTGCAAGAAGGTTTCACATCTTTTTTTTTTTGCTAAAAATTATTGCCTTTTAGAAGGTTTGTGTTTATATCTCTCTATATTAGAGTACTTGTCAGAACATTCCAGTTTGGAACATCAATTTAAAATATTGAAAGCTTGTTGTTTAGTACTAAAAAACAAGGAGGAATGTAATTTGTATTGGGTGGAAAAGTTCATCTTACAGTGTTATTTTGCTGTCAGATAATATAGTTATCATCTCCCCTAAAGGTTTCATGTCATGCATACTTAAGACGTTTCATGCCCATGTATGTTTAAAATTGTTACTTCTTGGAGTGTCTCGCTACGTAAGGCTTGCATGTCCAAACAGTTCTGTTGGTAATGCCATTTAAGAGTGTATTTGTTAGCCTACATTAACTGTGCAACTGAAAATGCTTTGTTGTGGGTCTGAAAAGCTAGAGAGAATGTATTTTATATCTGGTACAACTGTTCATCTCAGTGTTGTTTTGCTGCCAGATGTACAATTACTTACCTTTCTATTACGAAGACTTCACATAGTTTATACTAAGAAAGTTTAATTTCTTTTAATTATTTTGTTGAAACATATTATGAGATATGGCAATATTAAACCAGGTATTTATTTTTCTTTTATCCATGACGCTCACCTGCCACAAGGCAGCCATCAGAATAATTTGACTTTTAAAAATTTTGCTGTCTGTGAGTAGATGTTCCAGCTCTGCAGGTACTACCAGATTAGTAAGACTTTTGTCCAGTGTGTGCAATGGAAGCCATATCCAAGAAGTTCATTTTCAGTACAGGTACTCTGAACAGTGTATCACCAGCACAGTACAAAGCTTATTCCTAAGTGTGCACCTTACAGAAGGTGATGATTTATGAGCAATGAAAGTGAGCTGATAAATGAAAATGCAGTTTGGCAATGTTATCTTAATGTTAAGCGTTATTGTATTCATAGAGGATAGATGACATGATTGCCACATGGAGTTATGTTCATTATTCCTACTGCTCTAATAGTCTTTAGGTTAGCTAGCTTCCAAAACCTCTGGCTCCCTCCCATACCCTCACTCTGACTGATGATTGGTCAGCCTTGTCGAGGGAAAATCAGCAGTCAGAGTGAAGATTCTTCAGTACTTTCTTGTCACATTGTGAAGAAGTGGTCAGAGGCTTCATAGAAGCAGCAGTCAGCATTTAGCTTCAGTTCTGGCAGATAAGTCCCCAGTGGGAAACCTTTCCGTACAGAATATTCCGCTTTGTAAAACAATAGCTATTTATTTTACTAGAGCTTTTTAGTGGTATTACTCCTTTAAGAAATCCAGTATCTTCCTAATACTGTAAGTTTCCTTTCAGAGACCACTATTTTTAGCTTTGGTTGTTGTGGGAGCTGTTTTAGTGAGAAAATATACTGCTTATGTAAGTGGCACTTTAAAAAGTCATCCATGGTGGTCTAGTGGTTCCACCCTAACACCCTTATGAAGTGTGTGCCATTTCAGCACTTATCCTAGTGTGCAATGGTCTCCTCCTGATCCTTGTAATACCATTTGTGCCATTGTAGCACTTTTAGTGTGTGTCCAGTGTTTCCCTCCCATCCGTGTCATGCTGGTCTGTGCTTTAGAGCACCTTATGGAGTAATCCCTGGTGTCTGTTATATCCCTTCATCCCCCAATTTCCCATAGTAATGTTGGTACCATTACTGCCCTTAAAGCATTCACTGGTGTCTAACATATCCCTTCACCCACTGGTCCCCATAGTAAAATCGGTGCTGGTATGTCACTTTAAACAGTAATCCCTGGAGTCTGGTGGTCCCTCCCAGTCAGCATCATGATTTATGAACCATTACTTCACTTCACTTTATGGTTTCCCCACCCCCATCCTGGCAGTAATATTGGTACTGCACTTTAGAGATGAATCCCTAATGCCTAATGTATTCCTGCACCCACCTCCCTATTCCTGTTTTTTTAATTTCTTCAAGTCTTTTGGGTTTCTAATACCATGACGGGAATGGACCCCATTCCTAAGTCAAAAGTACAATTAAAGTTCATGAAATTAGTATTGTTTCATCTTTGATGTCAGCCAGTAGTGCTCTTCGCAGCACCCACCATGTGCCCAGTAATGACTCCTTCTGCAGTTCGCATGGAGTTACATATATTGGTAACATATCCAAATATGATTGTAAATTCTTTTTTATAAGACCTGTTGCTCCTACTACTATTGGAACTGTCTGGGTATCTTTCTTCCACATTGCTCTCATTTCTGCCTGCAGATCCTGATATTTTATGACTTTGTGTCTCTCTGTATGCAAGACACTATAGTCACTAGATGTGGCAATTTCAATGATAAATGCTACTTTGGTATTCTTTTCTTGGACCACTATATCCGGTTTTCTAGCATCTATTTTTGGACTGTTGGTAATGGGTGATCCCATAAACTTCATCATTTTCTATGTTGCTTTGGTGCTTATGTTTCCAGTGTTTTTCAGCCACATCAATACCATAATGTCTGCAAAATCCCCAGTGCAACAGTCTCACTACATTATTATGCCTTTCAATATACAGTCCTTCTGCCATTAGTGTGTTGCAACCAGCAGCAACGTGAGTGATGGTTTCCAATTCAGTTTTACAAAACCTACATTTGTCTGTTTCACCCACATGTTCAATGGACTTTCTAAACCAGCGTATATGTAGCCCACTATCTTGGGCTGCCAATATTAACCATTTATTTCTTGGTTTGAATTCATCTCTCCTTAACCATTCCTGCATTCATTCCTGATCAACATGAGGTTCTTCCAGAAGTTTTCTATATGTGCAACTATATTTATGTTTTTTCCACATTTCTTGCATTCTCATCTGGTCCTTCACCTTATATTCTTTCTTTTGTTTTTTGTCACATTCAGTTGCTGCCTGGTTTTTATCTACTTCTGGTTTGATTTCCATTCCTGCTTGACGTCAATATGCTTCTGCTAAATTAAGCAGAGAAGTCATCTTAGAATATTTATTCCTGTTTCAGTGTAGGTGCCATTATAACACTTTAAAATGAAGGCCTGTTGTCTGTTGGTTCCCACCCCACTATGTTCATGTTCAGGTTTGAACGTGGCCTTCTGACAGTAAGTATTCAGTATTGCAGCATTATGAGGATAGTTGTGTTGACCTAGATGGCCGAGCATTTTCTTTAATTGCTCAGCCATGAAGATGCCTTCCAGGAGGAAGTTCCAGGGAGAGAGCACATGGCTAGTTAGCATATGCCTCTTCCCCAGAATGCCTCATTATCATTCAGCATGTCTACAGGGCCAGTCCTTTGCAGTTCTGCACAACTTTGTGTTGGAGGACTGTGCAGTACTGAGTAAGGCTGCATGCTGAAAGCCAAAAAGGTACCATAACATTTATCTGGCCATGTACATCTTGCAGTGCCTTTAAAAATCTGACCCTGTGTATAGGGCCACTGCTACCGTACTGAAGATATGCACCTTGGTAAATTATCTAACATTTTCTGATGAGGTAAACTCTGAAAGTTTAAATTCAGCTTTAGATAAGGAGGTTTTGTTTGGCTCATCTGCTACTCAAGTCCTCAATTAATTTGATGAGAGAGGAAAATTAATACAGGGAGTTCTCATGATTTATTAGGGTCCCTGTCACAAATCTCCCAGATTTTCTTTCCCATCAAAGAAACAAAAAAAATGCTGTCCTCTCAGGCTAAACAAGGAATCAGAAAGTGATGACAGGAAGGCAACAACAATAAACAAGAATCATTTCCAAAAAAGGACAGTCTACTACTTTAGAATGAGTATGCTTTCCACACTCCCCACTCCTATTGCTCATATCTCTCAAAATCTGCCCCAGAAACTGTTTTTATACGATGCCCTTTGGCAACTGATAGATTCAGACTCTTGGGTGTTAAAAGTGATTCAGGAGGGATACATTTGACACTGGATACAAATACCTCCTTACAGTGGAGTTCTTCTTCTCCACCTACCAAATCAAATAGAGTTTTTTACACAGATTCTTCTGCACCTACTCATGAAGAAGTCATAGAACTGGTGCCATTTAGAGAAAGAGTCTTATTGGAGACCAGTTCTCTATCTTTTCTTTCAAAATCTGTATGTGGAGGTTCCAATTTTCAAGGTGTTGGCCCAATAGACTCTGTTACCTCGCATTTTCCCAGGGACGTTTTATGATAACATTAGATCTAAAAGATGCATACCAGCACATTCTTATAGCCAAAGACCTCTGAATTTTTTTCAGATTTTCTGCATCTATGTTACTTTATCAGTTCTCTGCATTTGCTCCTTTGGGTTACTTACTGGTCCAAGGGCGTTGACAATGGGTTTAGCTCCAGTCATAGCTTATTGAAGATTGAATGGCATTCACATTATTTAGATGATTTACTCATCGATGTCAAGAGTCATTGCAATGGGTTTCTTCTCCTCTGATCAATATGGGAATGCAGCTATATCTTCATAAATCCTCATACAGCAAAAGGCTGTTTTTGACACAGGAGTAGGTGTGTTTTTATTTGAAAAAATTCCTGAGCTACTCAAATTAGTCTCATACTTCAGCCAGAGAGTATCTTGGAATTGTGTGGTTCATAGCCTCCATAATTCTCATGATTCCTCTTGCAAGGTTACAGCTAAGAAAGAATCAGTGTTTTTTTAATACATGATTCCATCCTATGGAATTTCAGATTCCAGTCTTTGGCTTTGTAAAAAAGGAACTGCACTTATGCAGACTACCCCCAAGCCAATCTGTAAGTACATGTCACAGATTTTGCTTGGAGCAGTTTCAGTGGGGATAAAGGTTCAAGATCTGTTGAACACCTCAGACAGACAAAGGGCATCAGTGTTAAATAGATGTGGGCTATGATCCAAGGCTTAAAATCTCATAATCTCTGGTGCCCAAGACCTTTTCAGGTGATTAGAGACAACACCACAGTAGTGTAGTACATAAACAAACAAGGGGACACTGGGTTATACCCTCTATGCAGGCTAGCTGTGATGGCTTGGGTGGTAGCTCTTCAGCCTTCTTTAATCCATCAAGCATTTTACATTCTATCAGAGTAAAACATAGTGGCAGAGCAGAACCGGGACAGGTCCTCACAAATGAAAATTGAATGAGGCAATCCTTCAGAAATTGATCCAGTTGTGAGGAACACTAGATCTGTTTAGCTCCTTTCAAAAAACAACTGAACAAATTCTGCTCTAGGGCTCCTTGCATTTAAGCCTGGAAAACAGGTTCATTTTTATTCTTGTGGATGGGAATGTACCATTATGCATGTCCACCCTTTCCACTGATATCCATGGTAATTCTGAAGATTCAGAAGGACTCTCCAAAAATCATTCTGGTGACTCCCTTCTAGCCCAGGCAATGTAGATTCTCCCTTTTGATTGAAATGGCCAAAGCAATTACCACAAGCTTCCTCACAAACTGGAAATGCTTACACAAAACGAGGGGAGTTTTATATACCCCGATCTCAAACATCTTCAACCGACTGCCTGGATTATTCACATCTAATTCCTTTTAGGCACCTCTTTCCAGGGATGTGCAGCAGATATTAAAGGAGTCAAGAAAACTCACTACTAAAAAAATTTATACTTGCAAGTGGAAAAGATTTTCTAGTTAGTGCTTAGCCAATAACCAGGTTCCCATCAGGGATTTTGTACCACTGGTACTCAAATATTTGAGTGAGTTACTCTCTTCTGGCCTCACTTACTCCACTGTCAAGGTACATCTTGTGGTCATTTCAGTATGTCTGCCCATAGTTCCTCCACTTTCTTCTATATTTTTAGTGAAAGAGCTTCTTAAGGGAGTTTTACACCTGAGACTTCATCATGAAAATGTTGCATCTTCCTGGGATCTTAACTCTGTACTGGACAAATTTAAGTATGTCTGCATTTTAACTTGCTAATCAAGCAGGCTAAACAATTTTTTATATGGAAAAGGGTTCTTCTCATGGATGTGGCATCTGTAAGAAGAGCATCTTAGTTGCAAGCTCTCAATGTGGGTGACCCCTATCTGGTCTACCACAGAGATAAATCCCTTATTAATGCCCAAGACTGTTTCAGAGTTTGCTTTGAATCAAGCCATCAGTTTCTCAGTTTTCTATCTGGATGTTCATAACCAGGGATAAAGCTTTTACTTACTCTGGACATGAATAGGCAGCTCAGGTACTATGTTGTCTGAACTAAGTCCTTTAGAAAATCTGATCAGCTCTTTTTTCATATATTGGGATAAATAAAGGGCAACCCATGTCAAAACAGATCATTGCCAGATGATAATCTCCGGCTATTGATTTTTGGTATTTCCACCATGTCAAACCCATTCCATGCAATATAAAGGCTCATTCTACTAGAGCCTTGTCTTAGGGCAGGCTTTGCTAGAACCATTCTCACAGGGTCTCCTTGATCCATTTCCTTCCTCCTTCTAGGCTGCACAGGCTTTGATAATCAACCTATATTGCCTAAAGGCTACTGCAGTAGTGGGAATGATAAAGATAATGCAATTCTGTAAGGTGCACGTATCCATAATAGTAGATGCTCAGATTTATCACTGCTGCAGTACCCGTATCTTCCCTGCACCCCTATATTCTTGCATATAGTTATTTGTTGGGGAATTAACATTGTTTGAAAAAAGGAATGCCACGGCTGGACTGCAAAGAACCGTTTTTTAATACTTAATTATTCAACTGGACGTATAAGAGAATTTAAGTACCTTTATCTGCTCTTTTTTTCGAAAAAATACAGTATTTAAATTGATTTTAACTGTGTGGAAGGAATATTAGCTGAACTGGAAGTTAGTCAGTGTTTGCTGAATTTTGTTATTTGCTAGTAATTACAGGTGTGGGGGTAGTCACATTCTTTGATTTCCCGTCCTTGCCTATTTAAGTGGTACTGTGTGAAATATTTTCTGCTTAAAAACCTCAGCTTTGGCCGGCTAAGAACTTGCTATATTCAACTGGACGCATAAGAGAATTTAAGTACCTTTATCTGCTCTTTTTTTTTCAAAAAAATACAGTATTTAAATTGATTTTAACTGTATGGAAGGAATATTAACTGAACTGGAAGTTTTCACTCTGCTCTTCAGTTAGTCCCACCCACCCTCCTTGTTTTTGTTTTGGTGTTAATCTTAGTGGCCTTGCAACTGCCCGCCCCTCTTGTAAATTTGTGTTGGGATACTCCTTCTGGGCCCATCTCATTTGCTCACTCAACTGAGTGCAGTGAGATCATATTCTGATTTCAGGCACTCCTACTGTGAACAAAGAGAGCATCTGGGAAACAGAAAAAAAAAAAAAAAATTAAGCTTGTTTCCTGCCTTTCCTGTTAAGTGGTATAGACTATTTGTAGGCTTCTGAGCCCCCAAGCCCTTCTGTGTTGGAGGAAGCCTTCTAGCTTGTTTTTTTCTTATAACTAGCCAGTTTTCTAGTTTCAGCACTCAAATCTGTTTCTTTGATCTCAGCACTTGTTCAGAAAAAAAAAAATTCATCTGCTTTTACTGTACTTGTGTTTCTACCTACTTTTTTTACTTTTGCATCATCTTAAAAGTACTCAATTGTATTTATTACTGCTTGGTGTAACTCATTCTAAGCCTTTTGGTTTAAACACTTGGTCTTTGGACCAGTTGTTTTGCACTGAGAGGGTTTGTGGTCTGCACTGTAGCGGCAGAACAGGTAGCTTACATCCTTCTAGGTTGGGAACTGCTGATTGAGGGCTCAGTGTCTGTTATTCTAAAAGTGTATTAATTCTGGTTTAAGTACTTGGGCTTTCAGGCCAGTTATTTTACATTAAGAAGGTTAGTGGTCTGCACTCTTGTGGGAGAAGAGGCTGGACTCTGCCCTTCTGAGCTGGGAATTTCTGGTTAAAGGTTTATAGTGCCTGAATATTTGAACTGTATCTTACTGAAATTGGTACACCTTGTTTGCTGTAGCATAGACTAGATCCAGGCCTGCTGAATCTAGCTTTGTTTATATGCTTGTTGTTTGTTTGCTTGTTATTTCCCTAGAACGCTAATTTCACCTAATATGTGGCTTCTCAGCGCTTCTGTGGATCACTAGTGATATCTGCATTGCTTACTGTACTTATTTCCTTGTTTCACTTGAAAGAAAGTTACTGTTTGTCGTTTTTGCATTTAAGTTACCTGTAACACATTGCACTTAAGTTACCTGGCACTTGCTCACTAAAGCAATTATATAAGTCAGCACTAAAAATTAAAAGCACTACACCCTCACTCCCCACTGGCCCTGGTTTTCAATTATTAAGGAATTCCCAATATTATTCTAGCATGTCCAAAGGTCAGTTGTCAATCCCCTCTCTGGTCCAGCTGGTAAATCTGGGAATCTTGAGGCAATGTTACAACTGCCTCATGTACACAGACAACCCTCTCCTCCTCCCAACAAATTCCAACACATGTGAGAGATGCAACCATATAGCCAAACTGGAGGCTAAGCTCTCTCAACTCAGTACTGGCATAACCAGTCAGGAGGAGAAGGAAACCACACTCACTACAATTCCAGTCTCACATAGACCTACCACGACAGCAAACCAAACACATAATCACACAAAACATACTCGAGGCTCTAAATAAAGATCTGCCGAAGCAGCAGAGACCTCCAAAGCAGACACCCAAGCAGCCGCTACCCCAAAACAAAACACGTGCAACACATATCTCACAAAGCCAGTGTGCCAAACAGTCATAGCCCTTAAGACTAAACAACACACCTGATACACTTGTAATAGGTGACTCTATCGTCAGGCACACTGACGTCCCGCTCACCAGGCTGAACAAGGAGAGGGTCACGGTGAGCAGCCTGTCGGGCGCTAGGATCCGCCACATAACACAAGCACTCAGGTCACTCCAAGGCAAGTATAAATTTGACTCAGTCATTGTCCATGCTGGTGTGAATGACCTGAGACGTACCTCCCTGGACTACATGAAAAGAGACATAAAGGAGCTCTCTGAGCATGTAGCCCAGGCCGGTATGACCCTGACCTTGAGTAGCATCTTACCCTCACCAAGAATGATGCCACAATATGAAGACAAGATGATCAATTTCAACAATTGGCTTAAGTACTGGTGTCATTCAAAGGGGATCCAATGCCTGTCAGCTTGGGATGATATGCTCGACAAGCCACGATGCTTCGCTAGGGACGGCTTGCACCTGTCACCCCTGGGCTTTCAGATATTGGCAAAGGCTCTTGCTACCCCCATAGTGCCTTTTTTAGGCAAGGCTCAAAAGACAAACCCACCTCCATAGGTATCACAAGGGATAAGAAACTAAGAGTAATGCTACTCAATGCCAGAAGTCTAAACCTCAAGATGCACACACTCGAAACTCTCCTTAGCATAGAGAACATCGATATCTGTGCAGTAACAGAAACCTGGTTCAGGGCTCCCGAGAGCACCCCAGCACTACCAGGTTATACCTCATACCATGCTTTTCGGCCCCAAAACTTGGACCGAACCACAAAAGGAGGGGGGGTATCGATATTCTTCAAAGATACCCACACCTCCAAGTTGGTGGCAAAGCACGAAGCATCAGAGACTATCCATGTGCAACTAACAGTGGGTAAAACTGCCTTCCAGTTTATAGCCTGCTACAGACCATCCTCCCAAACCCAGGAACCCCACTCGGCCTTCCTGAGAACACTGGAAAATATGAAGGTCTCTCCAAACACCATTATATTGGGTGACTTCAACTACCTAAACATAGACTGGGAGCATTATTCTAGCTCCAACACCCTAGCCCAAAGGTTCCTAGAATTTATAAACTCAAATGCTATGGAACAACTTGTTACCACTCCCACAAGAGGGTAAAACATACTGGACCTGATCATCACCAACATGGGGACTCTATGCTCCAGACCAGAAGTGTATCCCTCACTGGTAAGATCAGACCATAAACTAATCTCACTGGATATTCACATCCCGACCCCACCCCCTGCCCAGAAAACCACAGTGAAAAACTTCTCTAAAGCAAATTTCACACTCCTCAAAACTGAGGTGGAATCCTTCAAAGCCCCCGGGCCTGTGGAAAATATGGCCCAGACCGCAGACTCCTTTATAAACGCATTCTATGAACACCTTCAGGAATGCATGGATCATGCGATCCCAAATAAAACCAAGACCCAATCCTCCAAAGGCAGACGTCATGTCTTGTGGACCCCAGCCATAAACAAACTATACAATAGAAGGAGGAAGTTACTAAATGATAGAGAAAAATCCCAAAAAGGGAAGACATCACTGATCAGTATTAGCAAAAAACTACGGGCACACATAAAATTGTCTAAGGCCAGCTTCGAGAGAAAAATTGCACAGGACACTAAGGATAATCACAAGGCTTTCTTTAGTTATGTTAGGAACCTGGGTGGTAATTCCCAGATATGCTCAGAATTAGTCCAAAATGACAAAAAATACACCGAACCCACAGACATTGCCAACATCCTAGCTGACAGGTTCAGCGCAAACTTCTTCCCACCAAAAGGGCAAATATCTATCCCAGCAGAGTGCTGCCCCCCTGACATTTCAGATGCTCAGGTAAGAGCCGCCCTCTCCAAAGCAAAAAACACAGCATCAATGGGACCAGATGGTGTCCCTGGCTGCGTCCTACATGAACTCCAAGAAGAGCTAAACCCAAACATAAAACTACTGTTCAATCTCAGCCTTACTACAGGATATGTGCCCAAAGAGTGGCGTACAGCAACAGTGGTCCCACTCCATAAAGGTGGTGCCTCAACGGATCCTGGAAACTATCGCCCCATAAGCCTGACTAGCTTGGTCTGCAAAGCTATGGAAAGGATCATCATGGACCTCATAAATAAAGATATTGGGGACCTACAAACACTGGATCCTACCCAGTTCGGCTTTGTTAAGGGCAGATCCTGCCTCTTAAACCTGGTTGATTTCTTTGAAACAGTCATCAAGGCCATTGACGAGGGGAAGGTGGTCCACACAGCCTACCTGGACCTCGCAAAAGCCTTCGATACAATACCCCACTCGGGCATTATAGATAAGCTCACCAGCTTAAATATAAACCCCTATCTCACTAGATGGATTGCAAACTGGCTCAAGGACAGAACCCACATGGTTAGAATTGCTGGAGCCATGTCAGACTCCAAACCAGTTACAAGTTGTGTCCCACAAGGCTCAGTCCTGGGACCTCTCTTGTTCGGTATATATTTCTCGGAGGTACAGGCCAACACGGAAGGATCTGTGGCTGACCAAGTTTGCAGATGACTGCAAACTGGGTGCCATAATCGACTCTCCAGCCGACACAAGCATCCTCCAAAAGGGCCTCATAGAAACAGACAACTGGTGCCAGAGCCATGGCCTCAAGCTAAACGCCAAAAGTGTATAGTCATCCCTTTGGCAAAACAAAGTGCCCACAAATTACCACATAGATGGTAATCCATTAAGTACAGAAGAAGTAATTAGGGACCTGGGGACCCAAGTTGATAGCAATCTCTCATTTGACAACCACGTGGCCAAAGTGGTTAGAAAAACATTTTATATAGCCCACCTAATCATGAAGGCATTCACATCTAGATCAGGGGAGGTCATCGTGCCTCTTTACTCATCCCTCATCAGGCCCATAATTGAGTACAATGCCCCTTTTGGGATGTACCTTACCAGACACCTACAGCAACTGGAAAGACCCCAAAAGTACCTCACCAAGAGGATCAAAGGGCTCAAACAGATGCCATATGCTGCCAGGTTAAAGAAACTCCAGTTCTACTCAGTGGCATACCGCCTGTTCAGAGGCGATCTGTGCCTGACGTATAAAGCCATGTCCATCCCGGAATTAGTGGATATGCTGCACCTCAGGAAATCCAAATCCCATCGAGCTATGCGCTCGAGAGACTTGAACCTCAGCACTGAAATAAATAGGGCATGCTGGAGGGACAGATTCATAACCCAGAGGCTCCCTTCACTCTGGAATAAAATCCCAGTCCAGGTTAGGCAGAGTCCCTCATTGACTCTCTTCAAGAGGAATCTTGATGAGTGGATGGGAGATCGTAGGTTTACCCCGGGTATCACTTCTGTGTCACTGTTAGACAGAGGCACAGTATACTAACCTCGAAAAAGGGCATAGCAAAATAAATTTAAAATGGGTGGCGAAAGCCAAACACATTCTGGCTAGGCTTATAAATGCCCTAGGGCAGCTAGCCTAGTATGAACCTATGAACCTATAATTAAAACGCTAAAACGCTTGACAATAAAAATACGTTTTTCGTCCTGTTTGAATACAGGACTTCTTCAGAAACTCACACAATCAAAAATTTCAAAGTCTGGTATTTATACATTGTTTCTAAAAAGCACGCCAAATCTTATAATTACTTTACTTCTTAAAGAAATATACATCTTGACAAGAGAGACTGGAAAACTTCATTTTACGTTGACAGCTTTACAAATCCCTATATTCTACATAAGGAAAATGTTAAAACATAACCAACTTTACAAATACCTATGATCTAATGATATATGTACAGGAAGTTAAAAATGAAAATAAAAGTATAAATAGAAATAGAAATAAAAATATATATGTAAAAACATGTAATATATATATATATATATATATATATATATATATATATATATATATATATATATATATACACACATACATCTCAACCATACAATATGTGTATATTATATAAAATATGAAATGTAAACTATGATGTAATTAAAATATAAATATATATTATGTGATCATTATAATGTACAATAATTTAAAAGTACACAAGTTATATCTTTATATACTTGTATATGTACAATTATATAGTTACATTTCGATCGACATTTTAAATACTTACAAATTCTCAAATAACATTTCATAAGATATTTAATATTTAATAAGACATCTAATGAAAAATATATATATTTAATAAATTCAATAAAATTCATAAATTAATAAATTCATAAATTCAATATTTGTATAGATTATTTATTATTTTATTAGAAAAACTATTTGTATTAAAACCTATCTTTCCAAACTTTTCAACCTCAACAAACACATTATTGAGCATTTATCATTTAAGCCTGGGTTTACAAAGGCATTTAATCTGAGTTGCCAGATCAACTCCATTTTCTCTAATAATAGAGTTGATGGCCCTCCTCTATCGTCTTGTTGGATTTGCTGAATTATTTATGTTTATGTTGTGGATGCATTATAGTGTGCATTGCCAAAGCATTGTCCTCTCTTTTGTGTGTTATACTTCTTAGGTGTTCAGATATTCTGTCCCTTAATCTTCTATCCGTTTTACCTATATAAAAAGAGGGACATGCTTGGCACTTTGCAACATAAACTACCCCCCTGGTATTGCAATTGAAACTGCCCTTTAACCAAATTGGGAAAGAATTGATGACTATGTTACTACCTTCATCTATTGTGTAACAATAGGGACAACACCCACATTGTTTCATACCTGTATTTCTATTGATGCATTTTATTTTTCTTTGAAATATTTCTTTATAACTAATGCCCTTTTTCCAAATCACTTTTGGTGTGAAATTGAAAATGGTACTTAAATCTATTTCATCTTTTAATAAAGACCATTTTTGAAAATGATTTCTTTTATACCCAAATAGTTAGATGAAAAACTCATAATACACACTGAGTTAAATTCAGTTTGAAGGGGTACAGTTACAGCCTGATCAAGATCCAACTCGCTTGCATCGGCCTCTTTATTGATGGTATCTACCTTACTATTGAGTATTGGTTCATAAATACCATTCATTCTTTTCAATGTTACTTCCTGGATTAGATCCTCTATCAGTTGGATAGGGTAAGCTCTACTAAGAAACATTTCCTTTAAAACCATGCATTCTTTTTGAAAATTCTCATCAATTGATATCATTCTTGCAGCCCTTACTAACTGGCCTTTTAGGACCGAACGTTTCTGATGCAAGGGGTGAGCACTGGAAAAATGTAGAAATTTATTTGAATATGTTGGCTTCCTATATAATACAGCTTCATAACGCCTATCAACATTATTTTTTGACACCTCAACATCCAGAAAGACCATGACATTATCATTGAACAAATGGGACAATTCTAAGAACTGAGTTGTATTATTCATCATGTCAACCAGTTCTGTAGCTTCGCTTGACGACCCTTCTATGATCATAAAGATGTCATCAATGAATCTACCATAAAATTTTACAACATCTTTAAACAATCCATATATGAAAATATATGTGGTCTCCCAATGTGCCAACACCATGTTGGCATAACTGGAGCCACATGGTGAGCCCATTGCCACTCCTTCTCTCTGTTTATAGTATTGTTTATTGAATAGTATGAAGTTGTAAGATAAGATTATATCCAACATCTCCTGAACCAAGGTTATCTCTGCTTGAGGTGCATTCAGTTTACCCATTCTAGCCACTACCCATTCAATGCCTGTTTGTTGGGGGATGCAAGTATATACATCTTTTATATCCAATGTTATAAAATTATGCTGTTGTGAGTAAGAAAACACTATTTAAACTAGCTAAAAATGCCCAAAAATCCTTCAAAATCCATGGTTCTTGTATTACATATTTCTTCAAAATTGAATCCACAAATTTTGCACATGCATAAGTGGACGAATTTCTACCATCCACTATAGGTCTAAATGGTGGATTGTGAAGATTCTTATGTATTTTAGGTACTCCAAATATATATGGTGTTCGAGGGGCCAAAAGTGTTAGATAATTAAAAGTGTGCAAGTCTATTCTTGCCTCTATGAACAATTCATTGAGAAAACCTTTTATGAACTGGTTAGCTTTATTGTATTCATTAAGCAATGCTTTTACATAAGCATTGCTTTCCAATATGTTAATGATGCGACTTTCATAATCCGGTAGATCCATAAAGACCAGACCTCCACCTTTATCAGGATTCATGATCCTGATGTTGGCGGACATCAAAGCTTAAAGGTCTTCCCTTTCCTCCTGGACTAAATTATTGACACCATTAAATTTACACTTACTTAACCGCCTTAAGTCCAATTTACAAACCCTCTCAAAGATAAAGAGAGCATTTTGTAAGGGAGGATTATAGACACTTGGTACTCCAAACCCAGAATTTTGTGGTACCTGATTACCCAATAACATTTTCAAATTTAATTTTCTAACAAAAAGTTTCAAATCACAAATGGTTTCAGCTAAATCCATCTTAGATGATGGGACAAAAGTTAAGCCCTTGGATAGGGTATCTGCCATATGATCTGAAACCCGAAAAGAGGAATAGTTATATATGGTGAAATCCCCTTTTTGATTTTTTACCAGTATGGGGACCATATGTTCATTTGACTCTTTGGTCATCTCCTGTTGTTCCGATTCTTCCTCTTGTTCCATTGTTTTTTCTGATTGGGTCTCTGAAAACCCTGATTGTTATTCTTGTCAAGATGTATATTTCTTTAAGAAATAAAGTAATTATAAGATTTGGCACGCTTTTTAGAAACAATGTATAAATACCAGACTTTGAAATTTTTGATTGTGTGAGTTTCTGAAGAAGTCCTGTATTCAAACAGGACGAAAAACATATTTTTATTGTCAAGCGTTTTAGCGTTTTAATTAAGTATTAAAAAACGGTTCTTTGCAATCCGGCCATGGCATTCCTTTTTTCATACATTTGGAGATAACAGTTGTTTTGGAATTAACATTGTTTGTTAATACCTGTTTTAAGATAAGTACACTACTTTACAGCATTCTTGCCTAAAAGTTAATGGAGAATCTCACCCACAGACTCAAAAAACATGTTTATTTCATCATGGTTTGGTGTTTTCTACATTTTAACACCACAATGGGACTACTTACAGATTTTTAAATAGTTTTATATTAATTTTTGAGTCTGACCACATGTGGTCTGGCATCCTGAATTAATTCAGATTTTTTAGTCTGTCTGAAGGTATTGCACAATGCAGTGCTTGTCTGTAAAAAATTACATCATGTCACTGCATTGATTTTACATGCATATACTACTGTCTTTCATTCAGCTCGTTTTAAGTAACATTTCATGCCTTTCAGTGACTGTATAAAACATAAACAGTGCTAAGTGCCACAGAACAGACTTACAAAGTGCTTTTTCTGCTGTTTTTTTATAATGGCTGAACTGCAGTCTTTTGTGAAGTCTGAATTGTACTACTTTGGTTCATCTCCCATTCCCCTTCACACCTAACTTCCCTAGCTGTCAAAATGCTAAGGGTAATTTCAGCATTTACCTGCTGTGATTGACAGCTCACAGCAAGAGACTTGACTCATGTACTGTTTCATTGTTCTAGCCTTTACATTCTGTATGGGTAGGGGAAGAATTAGGGAGCTGTGACATCAGAGCGTGGGTGGGTTTTTAGGACGGTCATGGTGATGTCAGTTTGGGGAGGGAATTGGCCAGAAAACTACCTGTATTCATTGGCCTTGATGACATCAATGAATTGGAGACTGCAGCAAGCTTTTCCAGGATGGGATAAAAGTATTTTGAAACTGAAACCACCACAGTACAGTGAGATACTGTTCTGGTGGAAAGCAACAGTTGATTTAAGATATTTTAAAAGCTGTATTGTTTATTCATGGCAGGGACAGTAAATAGAGAGAAAAAGGACAGTGAAATTGAGTATTTAATAATAGAATCCCATTGTTGACCTTTAAGAATCTTCACTCTAACTACTGGTTTTCCTTCCACAGGGCTGCTGCCCAGTCAGCAGTCAGAGTGAAGGTGTGAGAGGGAGCCAGAGCTTTCAGAAACTGGTCGATGGTTGTCTCTTAGGCAAACCACAGTTCATATAGCCTAAAGGCTACAGTACAGTGAGAAATTTGAATATTCATCAGTATGAGTAAATGCAACTTGCACAACTGTACGTTTTTCATCCAGTAAAACCTGATGACAGTTGATTTTATTTTATCTTGTAGCAGTCCTATCATTATGTCATGGCTGTAATAATGAAAATGTCTTTAAAAATAATTATTTTATTTTATTTTAACATTTGTTGACCGGGAATGTCCGACTAGGTTCCACATAGCCTGTTTTCAGTGGAGGCCCGGGGAGAAATGCTCCAGATGCATGTCTTTGGAATAATTAGTGTATGGATCCCCGTTAGATAATGCTGATAAAATTCTATTTTGCCAAATTATTTATTTAATAACATATATTATAAAGCAGTTTGTAAATCCATGACAGAGTTTATACATTTTGTAAGCGTATTAGGGCATTTGGGTTTTGGTTTGACAGTGTTAGGTGTGGAAGGAAATTTAGCCTTTGTCCTGGTGCCTTACTATGCACCTCAGTATGCAGTTATTATACAACAACGCATGCATCCTCACTTGGCGGATTACAGCATGGCAACTGAATGAACAAGTAGTAGTGCATACGTATTCATCCCAGATCTCAGCACTGATGTTTCACTTCAAAATATCTTAAGCAATCTGCATCTGGATCTACTGCAGGCACTCATGTACTGCACTTAGTCAAACAGGCAAGTGCTTGATTTCCCAGTAACTCTGTTTTCAGTAACAACATAATCCATATAGCCCTACCAGAAACCTAATCGTAATCCTAAAACTCCATTTCCAACTCCTAATCATAAAACGTTGTTCCCGTGACCTAAACCTAAAACTCCTTCCCCCACTCCCTAACCCTAAACTCACTTCCTGCTCCCTATTCTAATCCTAAAACTTCTTTCCTGCTCCTTTAAAGTCCCATCCCCCTCCTCACACTCATAATTAAGTATAAGTATTCAAATCAAGTGCAAATAGTACTCCTTCTTCAGGGCTTTTTGCTTGAATTCATATTCATGTTGGGTCACTGGCTTTGATTCAGTGTTTTTTGGCTGCTTAGCGCTGTAGTACCTATAGTGAAACCTCTGAACTGGCATAAAGATGTATTTTCTTCAAGATAAGTGAAAAAAATATCAGTGTTTCCTTATCCCGGCTGAAATTTTTTCCTTAGCACAATGACCTTTAATTTAGCTGTAGTTTGAATTCCAGTGATATAGTCTGAGCACAGTCAGGTAAAAATGCAAATGTTAGATAGCTCTTTACAGTAGTAAAGCAAGCATAGAATAAGCAATAGTGAGTGCTGGGAGACAAACAAATGAACTTCAGAAGAGATGTTAAGCCAAAGTCCCATCTGCTAGCTCAGGTGGATGTAAAAGATCCCACGGCGCCTACTGAAAAGAGAGGGGAAAGTTCCCAGATGTCCTGATTTCCCGTAGTAATATAAATATCACCTTTAGTCTCACCTGAAAAGAGGTCACTGGCTTAAGTCGGATTAACCAAGTCAACAAAGAATATGTATATATATATATATATATATATATATATATATATATATCTATAATACATAAAAGTTGTAGTAGAATAATAAAGGCAACATGATAAGAGAGCCTGTCAGAATACGAGTCAAATAGTCTAAAGCATGCTTTCATAGTATGTGATGCTTGATTACTGTTTTCACCATTTCAGTGTTTTTCTTTCTTTGCTTTATGCCATTCCCTACCTTAAATTTTCAACGTTAAGTCACCAAGAGAGCAGAAATGTAGAGGTTTATTTATTGCTGCTCATTACAGTGTATCAAACATACTGTGCAAAACAGTTTGGATTAATTTTATTATAATTTCTGTGAATGCAGTATGTATTTGTATGCAGAATAGCAACTCCTCACTGCAGTATCCAAGTACTTAAGACACGTTTTGCAATATTTACAGGATTTCTTAGTCATGAATATAGGTATTTCTCGACAGCCTCCCTATACCTTTCTGCTTACAGGAAGAATTTGCTACATTAACTTTTGGCACAGGGCCCTTATCTCATTCAGCAGGGTGGGGATCTGTTAGCTGGTTGTTGACCTGCAGTTTATAGCAGTGAAACATCTAAGCTTTAAAAATACTTCAGTTAAAACCAGTGGGTCTGCAGATCTAAAGCTGGCCATGTGACTGGGGGCAGGAGCTTATAGTTTCCCTGAGCTCAGGCTTGCTACTTCATAAGGTTACTGCAGGTCAGTAAACACGTAATGAATTTAACTTTACTGGTTTTTGTACTTGTATAGAACTGGATTATGGAATGTGTAGTATCTAACTCAACATACTCTGAATTGTTATTTAATGGCATTTGAAAAACACAAAGGTAAAGCAGGTAAACAGGTATATTTGGATGAGATAAGCATGTTTTAAGGGGTTATAGTCTGACTAGGTCAATAATACTAATAGATGTTCTATTTCCTTTATCTCTAAAAGCCAAACAACAAAAACGTTCTGGAGTCTCCTGGCAGTAGCTAGACATGTTTTAATAAAAAAAAAATGGGAATCAAATTCAGTTCCTGCATTCAAAGATTTTTTAAATTTAACAGAGATATTATGTAAAACCAAAAAAGGAGTGATCAGAACAAAATCTATAAAGCATTCTATGATTTTTGGCAGCTGGGATAGCCTTGAGATGTTGCTATTGAAATACCAGACTGTATAATGTAAGATTATCTTGATTCAGTGTACTCCTAACAGTATGTGATGTTGAATTTCTTCCTCTGTGTGTGTGTGTGTGTGTGTGTGTGTGTGTGTGTGTGTGTGTGTGTGTGTGCGTGTGTGCGTGTGTGTGTATATATATATATATATATATATATATATATATATATATATATATATATATAAAATTGTAAATATTTTAAAATAATTAAAACTTTTCTTAAGAAAATTAAAGTGTATTTCTATGAATAGCATTTAAATGCAGCATAGTTAATAGTTTTCATGTTTAGAGCAGGAAAGCATTCACTACCTGTTTTGTTTTATTTTAATGCAGTAATTTTTCAGAAAGAGTGTTTAATTTGCTTTTACCATCTGGGTCCTTGTGTACTATCAATGACCTGGCTTGCAAAAATGTAAGACATATTGGCACTTTCTTTCTGTTGTTGTGGCCTAGTTTGCCAAAGAACAATCTGTTTGGTTTGACTCCTTGTTCACTTCAAAGTTGCATGCCACTAGTAACTCTTTATCCTGCTGTCATTATTGTGAAGGGAAATCAAGTCTGTCTTATTAGTTCACTGTTTTAAAGGGTTCAGTAATTTCCCCTTCCTCACATTATTTAAATGAAAGCTAGTGGCTTTGTGAATTTTCTAAGAAATTTGGGTGAATCTCATTAGACCTTACTGACTTACTGACCTTTATCTCTGGATTTCTTTTACAACTCTTTATTTTATGAAATGTCTAAGATCAAGCAACCCTCTTACATATTCTACTGAGTGGATGATATACATATTGTCTGTATTCCTTTGCTAATACTGCCCAGAAGTACTCATTTAGTAAGCTGGTCTACCATTTTATATGACATTTTCTGTCTACTACATCTGTTTTTAAGTTTTACTCTTTTTTTCTTGTTGCCTTTCTCTGTTCCTTGTATGAGCTGGTATAAAGGATTTATCTCCCTTTTTGAATGATTTGGCTACATAACCTCTCAACCTCTTAAAGCAAAACTTCTGGACAAAGCCAAAAATAGTGGGGGGAAAAGGCCCACAATCAGGGACATATTTTAAATATTAGTCTAATGAACTTAGAAAATGTCTAAGAATGCATAGGCATTTTCTAAAGGATATGAAGTCTGACTTCATCTGTCATTGTTTAGTGACTTCAATCCTCAAATAATTTGCCAGGAAATCACACATTTTATGAGGAATAGTCCAAAAATATGTGTAAAAAATCAGGACATTTTGCAGAAATCTGAAAGGAATGCTTTGCTTGCAAGTCTGACCTTGGTTTCTTGACATATTTTCTTTATTTGTTACTGTCTGAGTTATTTCTGCATTTGGCACACTCTTTGCATTATACACTTAGTTGGTGTAGGCTTTCACCTCTAGCAGTTTTTATTATTGTTTTCACAAAGTAGGCTTTCACCTCTAGAAGTTTTTACTATTGTTTTTACAAAATGTTTATTTATTTATGGCATTTGTTTACCAGGATAGTCTGGCAAGGGCTGCCCTTTTTATCAGAGGTCCAGGGAGAAAAGCTCAATCAACTTAATAAATAAGAACTACTAAATTGCCAGAGAGAAATAAATTGTAATTCAGTAGAAAGATATTGAATATTTACATAAGAGTTATAATGAAGTTAATAGAGATTATGTACGTATGTTTATATAATAAAGTTAAAGTAAATGAAAGATATTGGGATTCACATGGAAGCATTTACATACAATTTCCAGTTAGTTACATTTTAAAGTGGTTTACATTATTTGCAGGAAAATGGAAGTGATCAGTTGACTTGGATTATTTTCTAATTATTTGCTTTTATTTTACATCAGTGAATCATAGTAAAGCAAACAAAAAAGTAGGTTAGCCTAATGATGTACAGCATTCTGCATAACTTTACTTTTAAAATATTGCCATACCTAAAACTGCATGCACAGTTGGCTGGAATAGTAGAAGAGGTTTAAGTGGACTGCAGTAATCATAAACAGAATATATTCCTAAATAGGAACATATTGTATTTACTGGAGAAGATCAATAAAGCCAGGCTAGGAGATCTGTAGACCGGATGCACATGACAAATTTACTGTAGGCTGTGATAACTGCATACATGCAATTCATCAACAAAATCCTGTGGCACATGAGGGTGACCTAATGGTTAAGGCGTTTGCCTTACAAACACAAGGTACAGGGTTTGAGTCTCACAAGGGCAGTTAGCCTAGTACCACTCTATGAATCTATGATGTTACATAACCTGTGGCCATATCTCTGAAACGTATGGTCTATGACATACCTCTCAACTGTACAGATTTTCACATAATGTCCAGATTTTTGTCTCATATTTCTGGTCTGTTACTCATAAAAATTGTGGGGTTTTTTGACATATCAGTGGGACGATCTAAGGATTAAAGTCTCTAAATAATGCCATACATTTCAGTTTCAGTCTTCATAGCCTTTAGAAAATGCATGCTAACACAAATCATATTATGCTAACAATGTTCTAAGTTTATAAGAGCAATATTTAAAATATGTCTCTATTTTTGGGCCTTTGTTCCCCCATTTATGTCAGGCTTCATCCAGATTTTTTGTGCTGAGAGGTATGGTATATGAAAAATCCTTATTATATTACATACTATCATAGTGCAGATATACCATGCTGCTGCAACAGACAAATTTATTTTTTGGGAGGGCATGAACTTGTAAAATAAACTTCTAGAGCAGGAACACAGATGTCAACGGATGCATGCATATTTGCACACTCACCTGTATGTACTGACAGTTATGTGTGATTACCTATTTGTGATGTGCTGAGGATAGGGCTAAACCTATATCCTGGAGGAAGAACAGTGAAAGCAGATGTATTTAGTTTGGGCTCAGCATTTTGCATGGCAGTGCTGCTTCAGGAACTTTCTCAAGTCTTTACATAGATCTAGAGTGCATAGCAGGAGCAGTCGTTGTACCCTGATGAGGAAAGCTGCAAAGTGAAAGTGCATTCTGGAGGAAGTGGATTATGCAGCAATGTACTAGGTATGCACAGACTGCTCAAGTCTTGACTGGAAAAGAAAAACGAAACAAATGAAGTTGTTCACACCTCATTGATGTTTCCCTTTGCTACACACATTTTTGCAAAGAGATTTTTTTCATGCACTTAGCACAGACTTTCCGTATATTTACTTACTTACTTTACTTTTGTTTACCAGGAGAGTCCAACTGGGCAAGTTGCCTATTTTCAGCAGAGGCCTGGGAAGAAAAGCACCATACAGTGCAAAATTAACAATACAAAAACATACATATACAAATGTATTTAAAAAAATATACATGCAAAATATGCATAAGAAATTATCCCCAGAGAAAAGCTCCATACAGTACAAGATTAACAATACAAAAACATACATATACAAATGTACTTAAAAAAATATACATGCAAAATATGCATAAGAAATTATTCCCAGAGAAAAGCTCCATATAGTGCAAGATTATTAGTATAGTAACATACATATACAAATATACTTAAAATATACATACAAAATATGCATAAGAAATTACCCATAAGAAATTTGAGGATATATTTGTTAAAAGGAAATAAACCCTTATTTCCCATAATGTACAATTGTAAGATGAAGTGAAACACTTGACAAATAGACAAAACCAGTATCTGTGTGTATATATACAAAATATCTGCAGCAGCCTTTGTGAGGTATATGGCGTACAGTATGATATTTGATTTAGTGAGAGGTTATCCTGAGTCTGAACAGGTACACTTCCAGGAGCTGGTTAAGTAGGACCAGAGAAGGTTTTTAAAGTTATGTTTACTATCTAGGATCCGGATTTCTAGAGGAAGGGTATTCCATATTTTTGCAGTGTCACTAGGGTAGAGGGAGTCATCTGGACAATTACTGCTTTTGGATATTTCAACTAGTGCTTTGTTGGTGGGTCTTAGAAGACAATTGTTAGTGTAGTGATTTAGTAGGCCTTGTAGAGCTGGAGTTTTTTGGGAGTGGTATAGGATCTGATGAGCAATTGTAAGCTGGTTATAGGTTAGTAGGTTTGGTAGTTACAGCAAGGATAGTTGTTTGAGGACTAGATAATGGTGGATCCTGAAAGTTGAGTCAGTAGCAAACTTTGCAGTTTGGTTATAACAGTTGGTTTATTTGTTTACGTCTTCTTTGTTTAGGTTAGTTAGTATGGTTGAAGCATGCAAAAGTGTAGAGAGTAGGTGTTTTTTTTTTGCGATGATGGCTCTACTGTTATGGTGAGGTAGTTTTTGCATCTGTAGAGAGTTCTGAGTTCATTATGGACTTTTGTTATTGTCGAATTTCATGTTATCTATGATAACTCCTAATAGTTTGGTTTATGAGACTGGTGTGATGGGGGGGTATTGTTAGAGGAGATTATTTTAAATGGGGGAATGGGATCTGTGGCTTTTGAGGGATGGAATAGCATTAGTTGTGTTTTGTTTGGGTTAAATATTAGTTGTGAGTTGGATAACCATGTTTCTATAGCAGTAAAGGATTCTTGCATAATTTTCTGCAGAAGTTGAAGAGAGGGGGCTGAGCAGATTAGAGAGGAGTCATCGGTGTACTGGACCAGACTGGCATGTAGGGTGGCTTTGTGAAGGTCATTGGTTAATATTTTGAAGAGGAGAGGTCCCAGGATGGATCCTTGTGGGATACCTAAGGTTATGGGGGAGAAGAGGAGATAATACGTTTTGCCATTTTATGGCTTGTTGATGGTTAGAGAGGCAGTTTTTGAACCATAATAGTGTGTAGTTAATTAGGTTGAGTTTTGAGACAAGAGTTAGGAGTTTGGCATGGGAAACTGTTTTGAATGCCTTTGCGGGATCGAGAAAGATAGTGGAGACCAGTTTACCATTGTTCTGTTGTTGATTTACAGTGTTGGAAAAGCTAATAAGGGCTGTGGCGGTACTATGATTGGGTCAAAATCCATGTTGCATGTTGGCCAGGAGATTATTATTTAGGAGATAGTTTAGAATTTGAGAATGTATGCATTTCTGTAGAATTTTTGACAGGGTGGATATTATGGCGATTGGTCAGTAATTAGATAGTTCAGTGGAGTTGCCACCTTTATGAAGTAATATTATGTGTGAAATTTTCCACAGGGTTGGGATGCTTTGTTTAAAGAATGACCTGTTTATTAATAGGGAGACAGGGTAAAAGATGGTATTGGCTGTGATTTTTATGTATTCTGCTGGGAGTTTATCAGCTGCTAGGGTTGTGGGTTTAAGTTTTGTCAATTAGTTATAAATTGTTTTGGTTGGTACTGATTGTAGAGAGAAGCAGTTTTTGCTGAATGGAATGATGATACATTTTTTGCGTTTAACTTGAGGCCATGACTTTGGCACCAGTCATTCGTTTCTGTGAGACCCTTTTGCAATATGTTAACATCATTTTGGGAGTCAATGACAGCAGCCAACTTACATTTGTCCCAAACTTGGTCAGCCACAGGCATTTTATCTTTGTCTGGACCTCTGAGAAGTAGATGGCAAAGAGTAAGGGTCCCAGGACAGATCTCTGGGGAACTCCACTAGTGACAAGTCTGCTATCGGAGGTGGAGGTGCCTATTTTGACCTTGCAGGTCTTGTCGGTTAGCCGGTTGGCCACCCACCTGTTGTTGAGGTGTTGGGATTAGAATATGTTGAGAGGGAACAAGGTGTTTGTGAGATTTAGAATGGATTTGGTAACATATTCAATAAACTGAGTGGCAGTATTATCTGTGGTGATATTGATATTTGGTAATTTACGGCATTGTCTATGGGGAGATCTGAGTGTCAAATTACAGTGAGTAAGTGCAGTTATAAGGTCTTGGGGTTTGAAATTCTTTGTATAATGAATATGTTTGATGCAATATGTAGGACATTGTTTTGAAGGCTTCCAACATAGTGTCTGCACATGTTTTCACTTTCAAACTGTATATTTTACAGATTCATTGCTGGTGCTACCATACTGGGGCCTTGGACCTCTAACAAATAACAACCCAGAGGCCCAATGGAGGGGATCTGTGCTGTCACAGTACACTGTGGCACCTACCCTTGTATCACATTTATAGTGAGCCTCTTCCTGGCATGCATCTTTAAGTCGTCTTCATAAGCGTAACACCTTTCTCTCTTGCTGCCTCTGACCCTACCCAATTCCCCACACCAGTACGTATATAAGCAGGCTTCTCTGTAAAACAGTAAACACAGAGGCAGCCATGTAGATGGTGGCTACTTGACAGCTAGAACCATTTAATGCATTTTTTTTAATAGTTTCTTTATGCTCTAACATTTACAGTTTTATTTGTTCACAGATCTCAAAGTAATGCAAATGAGTCATACTATTTTATATTCTCTTAAAGTATGATTTTATTACAGTCTGCAAACTTTTTATTAAATGGTAAATGGTAAATAAAACTTGGCATTGACTCCAGTACCACAGCAACGTAGCCAGGCAGAGGTTCTTTTGTACCACATTTGGCTCCAGTGGAGTCTGTCTTCATTAAGGGCAGGCACACCTCCAGACTGGTTTTCCAGCATGATGCACTGGCACTACTCCAGGTGCAACTGACAGCAAGACAACCATCCAAGTTATAGCCAGCTATAGACACCCCCTCATGACTCAGGACATCCACTCCTCCTACCTGGATCTACTTGACTCCATCAAGGTACCCCCTAACAACCTGATCCTTGATGATTTCAACTACCCCACCATAGACTGGGTGAACTATTCCTGCACTAATGCACTCAACCAACGATTCCTTGACTTCATCAGTTCTAATGCACTAGACCAGCTCATCTCATCCCCCACAAGGGGAGATAACATGCTGGACTTGGTTCTCACCAACATGGGCGACTGCTGCACCACTCCCATAGTATGTTCTTCTCTGGTGAGATCATATCATTGGTCTGTCTCATTTGAAGTTTCTATCCCCCCCAACCTTAATCAAGCTAAAAAAACTTGTCAAAACCTGACTACAACCTCTTAAGGGAGGGTATTAGTAGCTTCACACCACAGCCTCCCTCAGAGATGTAGACAACTATGCTGAACAGCATGCCAGTGCAGTATACAAGCACCTGTACAACTGCATGGACTCAGCCATGCCCAACAGAGCTAAAACCTGCTCTTCAAGAAAACACAAGCCTGTCTGGTGGACATTTCATAGGTTCATAGGTTGGTACTAGGCTATCGGTCCTAGGGCCTATACAAGCCTAGCCATAACAATTCCCTGGATATTTCTTCCCACAATATTTACTTCTCTGGACCCCTGTCTAGCAGGGCGACTGACATGATCCTCGGGGTGAATTTCATATCTCCCATCCAATCATCAAGGTTCCTTTTGAAGAGAGCCAAGGAGGCACTCTGCTTGACATGTATGGGCAGTCTATTCCAGAGTATGGGGAGTCTCTGGGTCAGGAACCTATCCCTCCAGCATGTTTTGTTCATTGTGATGACAAGGTTTAGATCCCTGGAGCGTGTGGCTCTGAGGGATTGGGATTTATTTAAGTGGAGCATGTTCAACAGCTCAGGGTTTGACACGGCCTTGTATGTTAAGCAGAGATTGCCTCTGAGTAGACAATATGCCAGAGTAGAGCTGGAGTTTTTTTAGATGGTCAGCATATGGCATCTGCTTTAGGCCTGTGATTCTTTTAGTGAGGTATTTCTGTGGCCTTTCCAGCTGTTGCAGATGTCTTGTGAGGTACATACCAAACGGGGCATTATACTCTATAATGGGTCTAATGAGGCATGAGTACAGTGGGACAATGACCTCCTTTTTTCTGGATGAAAAGCCCTTAGTGATGAGGTGTGCCACATTGAAGGATTTCCTGACTGTTGTGGCGATGTAGTTATCAAAAGTGAGACCACTGTCCACCTGTGTCCCTAAGTCTCTTTTCACACTTTCAGTGTTTAGTGTACTGCCACCTATGTGGTAATTCATAGGTACATGTTTTTTTCCAAAGGGGATAACTATACATTTCTTGGCATTAAGCTTGAGCCCATGGCTCTGGCACCAGGCATCTGTTTCTGTAAGGCCCTTTTGTAGAATATCCACATCATTTGGGGATTCAATAATGTCTCCCAGGTTGCAGTCATCTGTGAACTTTGTTATCCAGAGTCCCTTAGTGTTGGCCTGTACTTCAGAGAAGTAGATGCCAAACAAGAGTGGTCCCAGGACTGAACCGTGAGGTACTGCACTTGTCACTTGTCTGGAGCTGGATTTGGAGTCGGCTACTTTTACAGTCTGGGTTCTGTCAGTAAGCCAGCTGGCAACCCATCGAGTGACATAGGGATTTATGCCCAGCTTAGTAAGTTTGTCTATGATTCCAGAGTGGGAGATAGTGTCGTAGGCCTTGGTGAGGTCCAGATAGGCTGTGTGGGACTGCCTTACCCTCGTCCACAGCTCTGGAGACTGATTTGAAGAAGTCAGTCAGGTTCAGGAGACAAGATCGGCCCTTCACAAACTCAAACTGGGTGGGGTACAGTGTTTGAAGGTTGCCAATGTCTTTGTTTATAAGTTCCATGATAATGCATTCCATGCCCTTGCAGATCAGGCTCGTCAGACTGACGGGACAGTAGTTCCCGGGATCCAAGGTGGATCACCCCTTGTGGAGTGGGATAACTGTAGCTGTGCGCCACTCAGTGAGCACGAAGCCTGAGGTGAGGCTATGATTAAACATGACACTTAGGTGAGGTGCCAGTTCATTTTGTAGTTCAAGTAGTACACACACAGCCTGGGATGTCACCTGGTCCCATAGATGCTGTATTCTTAGCTTTGGAGAGTGCGGTTTCTACCTGTGTGGCCGTGATTACCAGAATTTGGCAATCTTTTGGTATTGAGATGGGCCCTTTAGGGGGTGAGAGGAGGTGAAGTTGGCACTAAATCAATCTGCCAGGATATTAGCAATATCCTTGGGATCAGTATATTTAATGCCATTCTGTTGAAGCTCAGAGCAGATCTGAGCATTGCCATTTAGATTCTTGACGTTACTATAGAATGCCTTGTGGTTGTCTTTGGAATCTTTGTCAATTTTATTTTCTTAACTAGCTTTTGAGGATTTTATGAGGGATCTCAGCTTCTTACTGAGGCTGGTGAGGGAGTTTTTTTTGCATCCTGGGATTTTCCTCTTCTCTGCAACAGTTTCTTCCTTCTTTTGTATAGTTTGTTTATAGCAGGGGACCACCAGCTTTCTTTTTTTTTGGAGGAGAGCATCGTGGTTCTATTTGGGATGGCACGATTCATGCACAAGTGGATGTGCTCGTACAGTGCCTTAGTGTAAGATTTTGCAGTCGAACTTTCAGATCCCATCTGCATGGGTGTCATGAAGTTTGTCACTTCTGACTTGAGTAGCTTGAAGTTGGCTTTGGAGAATTTTTTTTAAGGAGGTTTCCGTACTGGGAGGTGTGGGTGGGATGTGGATGTCAAAGGTGATTTGCTTATGGTCAGACCTGACCAATGAGGGGGTGACCACTGGTGTGGAGCATCTATCTCCCATGTTGGTAATGACTAGGTCTAGGATATTGGAGCCCCTGGTGGGGCAATGGATTAGTTGATCCATTTCTATCAACAGGCTTTACAACAAAAGGAAGAAACTGTTGTCCAAGGGTAAAAAGGAACAAATTCCAAATTGGAAAATCACCATGCTTATCCTCAACAAGCAAATTAAATCACTAGTGAAAACCTCCAAAGTCAGTTATGAATGGAAACTAGCCTCCAAAACAAAGTGAAACCACAAAGCCTTCTTCAGTTATGTCAGGATCCTCCATGGCAAAGCCGAGGTCTGTTCCGAATTAGTACTTAATGGTACCACTTACACTGATCCTGTTGATTTAGAAAGCCTGCTACCAGATATGTTCAGTGCAAACTTCATCCCCCTGCCCCCCAAAGGCCCTTTCACCATCCCTGATACTTGCCCCGCACCTCCGTAGATTAAGTGTTAAAGGCCCTATCTAAGGCAAAGAACACAGCTTCCTTGGGACCGTATCCCAGGCTGTATTCTGCACCATCTCCAGCAAGAACTAGCTTCGCCAGTGAGCACCTTATTCAACCATAGCCTAAGTACAGACTTTATTCCAGCAAAGTGGAGGACTGCCATTGTCATCCCCTTACACAAAGGCAGTACCATTACAGACCCTGGAAACTATTCCCCATTAGCTTGACAAGTTTGATCTGTAAAGCCATGGAGCATATCATTATTGATCTCATAAACAAGGACATAGGCAGTCTCCAAGCACTTGACCCAACCCAGTTCGGATTCATCAAGGGCATATCTTGCCTGTTGAACCTAGTTGACTTCTTTAAGACAGTCACTTGGCCCTGAATGAGGGAAAGTCAGTACTTACAGCTTATCTTGACTTGGCCAAGGCCTTTGACACAATCTCCCACTCAGGCATCATTGAAAAGCTAACACAACTTGGCGTAAATCCCTATCTCACCAGGTGGGTGTTAAACTGGCTAACTGACAGGTCCCTCAAGGTCAAAATAGGCACCTCCACCTCTGATAGCAGACCTGTCACTAGTGGAGTTCCCCAGAGATCTGTGCTGCGACCCCTACTGTTTGCCATCTACTTCTCAGAGGTCCAGACAAAGACAAAAGGCCTGTGGCTGACCAAGTTTGCAGATGACTGTAAGTTGGCTAGTGTCATTGACTCCCCAAATGATGTTAACATACTGCAAAATGGTCTCACAGCAACTAATGACTGGTGCCAAAGTCATGGCCTCAAGTTAAATGCAAAAAAAAATGTATTATTCATTCCATTCAGCAAAAACATGGCCCCTACTGATTACCACCTTAACATACAACCCCCTAATCACACCCTGTGGTGAGAGACCTGGGACTCGGGTTGACAACAATCTAACATTCGACCATCATATAGTGGCAGTAGTCAGCAAAACCTTTTACTTGGTTCATCTCATAAGTAAAGGGATTGCATCCAGAAAAAAGGCGGTTATTACCTCTCTATACTCCTCCATCATGAGATCAATATTTGAGTATAACGCCCCATTTGGTATGTACCTCTCTAAACAGCTGCACCAACTGGAAGAGCCACAGAAATACCTCACAAAGAGAATTCATGGCCTCCAACACCTGTCCTATGCAGACAGATTCAAATCACTATCACTCTACTCAGTATCATGATTGCTCAGAGGTGATCTGTGTGTCGCCTGCAAGGCAAACTCGGACCCTCCCCTACTAGACATGCTCCATATCTGTAAGTCTAACTCCTCACGCATTACCCATTCATATGCCCTGAATCTGATATGCAACATCAACAAAACCTGGTGGAGACAGGTTTGTCTCCCAGAGGCTGCCCCTTCTCTAGAATAGACTTCCCATACACGTCAAACAGAGTACCTCTCTGACCCTCTTCAAGTGCAACCTTGATGAGTGGATGGGAAACCACTAATTTGTCCCAGGCATTCCACCTGTGTCCCTCATTGACTGGGGCAACAGGTGCTGACTGAGGTTTCTTTTTGTTGATAAACTGTTGGCTAGAATTGTAAGGGCCCCAGGGCCATTAGCCTTGTAACCTCTTATGATCAGTAATTTCCAACTGACTAGTGCTATGAAGAATTCAAAGCATCGTTAACATTAGCATGTGCTAAATATTTTATTGTCTACATCTGACTGAACAGCCTGCCACAACCAGTTGAAGCAAAGAAGTTTGAGGCCCTATCAGGATTAATAGAATCAAAAGGCCCTTCAGAATAAATTGGACCCAGAAGAAGAAGCAGAGGCAGTGGGGCAACAATGGCCCACGTGGAATTTGTGAAGTTATGGGATTCATAGTAGTACTGAAAGAATTGGGTCCCATCAACATGATTAAGAGAGTATACATATCAGCAGCATTACATGAGCTTGGTGATTGGAATTTGGGTTAGCACAGCTGGGAAATCACAGCATATTTACAGAAACCATGAAACTCAGTTTTTGACAATTACCTGTATAATTAAGTTTGCTCTGCATAATGACATTTTGAATTTGTTTTGTGGTACAGCCAGAGTCGTTTTTTGAATTTTGAAGGGACATCCATATTGCTAACCCTGTAGGTTTCTTTTTATACCATCAGTGTGATTGTTACCTTTGTGTGGTTTACTAGATACACAACAGGAATGCTGTACAAGCTTTTTTGACAGACTTCCAAAATAATGCAGCCTGCTTCCATTAGACATGCTCTGAGTAAGGGAGCCACCAGTGACAATAGGATTTGCTAGTGCCACAAACTGGTGGTGTAAAAATATTTTGTTTTCTTTCATTTCTTCCTTTCCATACCTACTCTATTCAAATTTATCACCAATGTGGACAAAATATACTTCTCAGATAGCTCTTAGGTTCATAGGTTCATAGGTAGGTACTAGGCTATCTGCCCGAGGGCATTTATAAGCTTAGCCAGAGTGTGTCAGCTTTTGCCGCCCCATTGATTAATTAACTGATCCTGTGTCAAGCAGAGCCAATGAAGTTATCCCAGGGGTGTATTTCCTGTTACCCATCCACTCATCAAGGTTTCTCTTGAAGAGTGTTAGTGAGGGGCTCTGCCTGATGTAATTTGGAATTTTGTTCCAAAGCATGGGGAGTCTCTGTGACAGGAAACTATCACACCAGCATGTTCTATTTATTGTTATGGCGAGGTTTAGCTCACTAGAGCGCATGGCTCGCAGTGACTTGGATTTCTTTAGGTGGAGCATGTCCATCAATTCTGAGTTGGACATAGCTTTGTAAGTCAGGCAGAGATCACCTCTGAGTAAGCGATATGCCACTGAGTACAGCCAGAGTTTTTTCAGCATAGGGCATATGTTTGACACCAGTAATCCTCTTGGTGAGGTACTTTTGTGGTCTTTCCAGCTGTTGGAAGTGTCTTGTGAGGTACATCCCAAATGGGACATTGTACTCTATGATGGGTCTAATGAGTGACGAGTAGTGGGGCACTATAACCTCTTTATTTCTAGATGCAAACCCTTTAGTAATTAGATGGGCCACATAGAAGAATTTCCTAACTACTTTAGCAATATGATTGTCAAAGGAGAGATTACTATCTACCTGGGTCCCCAGATCTCTTATTGCCTCTTCTGTATTAAGGGGGCTGCCACCTATGTGGTAATTCATGGGTGTTTTGTTTTTCCCAAATGGGATGACTATGCATTTTTTGGCATTTAGCTTGAGGCCATGACTTTGACACCAGGTGTTTGTCTCAGTAAGGCCTTTTTGGAGGATGTCCGTGTCAGCCAGAGAGTCAGTTATGGCTCACAGTTTGCAGTCATCGGTGAACTTGGTTAGCCATAGTCCTCCTATGTTTGCCTGTACTTCTGAGAAGTATATGCCGAACAGTAGGGGGTCCCAGGACCAAGCCTTGTGGGACAACACTTGTGACTGGTTTAGAGTCGGACCCGGAGCCCACTATTCTTACCATGTGAGTTCTGTCTGTAAGCCAGTTGGCAACCCATCTCGTGATGTAGGGGTTTATGTTCAGGCTGGTGAGTTTTTCTGTAATACCTGAGTGGGAAATGGTGTCGAAAGCCTTGGTGAGGTCAAGGTAAGCTGTGTGAACCACCTTTCCCTCGTCTATGGCTTTGGTGACTGTCTCGAAGAAGTCAACCAGGTTTAGTAGGCATGATCTGCCCTTAACAAAGCCAAATTGGGTTGGGTCAAGTGTTTGGAGGTTACAGGAGGTCTTCTAATGGGTTTATATATTTTCCCTCATTGCCACACTACTTTGTATATGTGGAGTGCACCATCCATTAAGATTTCATGTTGTCTTGCCTTTTTGTCAGTGTTTTTCTTTGCAGAACAAAATCTCACCTATTACTATAGGTGTGCATATTGTTATCATTGCAGTACTGTGTTTAAAACTTAGAAATTGATGGAAATCACGTTACAAATTCTCCTCAGTGTTTCACTCATAGAGAAATAGAGTTTGATCAGCTAATACTGATATTTAACTGAAGAGTATGCATTCACTTTCTTCTGGACAATATTGAACTTT